>NC_083560.1:6458106-6775051 GCF_019925205.1 Metopolophium dirhodum
TATTTTGAAAATAAATATTTTTACAAGTTTATGTCTGTGTGTGTGTGTGTGTGTGTGTGTGTATGTGTGTGTGTGTTTGAGATTTATTCCCATGTATAACGTATGCTTAGCGAGATGTTATTCGAATTTGATTATATATAATATTTTTGTATATATGTATGTATGTATGTGTGTGTGTGTATGAGCGTTCATATGTAATTGAATGAATAAAGGACTGGGTTTGTTTGTATACTATATGGTATACTGCAAGGCTGGGCATTAACGAGTTAAAAAGTTAAAGTTAAGTAAAAAGTTAATTTTATTTTAACTTTTTAACTTAACTAGTTACTTTTGGCTTTTCATTAACTTAACTGTTAACTTATTAAATTTCTTTCTTAATTAACGTGAAATTAACGAGTTAATTTTTCATTTTAAGAAGTAAGTTAAGTTAATTTATTTTGTTTTTAATTTTATAATATTTCACTATTTCAATCTATTTCGTTTTCATGTCAAAAAATATGTATTGTAAATTGTTTAAAGTTAAAAATTTATATCATTCGAATCTTACTTATATGGTAATCTGTATTATGTATTAACACTATATCCTATAATTTATTTTTGGGTTGAAAAAAAATTAAGTACGTTAGCGTTGTATAAACAAATTAACTTTTTTTTAACTTAATAAAAAGTTAACAAAAAATGTGTATACTATATGGCAGTGGTCACCAAATGGCGGCCCGCGGGCCGGATACGGCCCTCGGACAAATTTTATCCGGCCCGCAGATAATGAAAAAAAGGAAAAAACCGACAATAATAAGTACATAATATTATTATATATAGTACATATTATGTATTTGTTTGATTTGTCACCCGACAGTAGCTGTTTTTAAAGTTTTCAATATTAAACGTTATTATGAGACTTTACATAAATCATTGGCCGAAAAATGTCCAGTAGTTTGTGAACTTCCTAAATCAAAAATTCAGAACTGGCATATAAAATATTAAGTGCACGAATCATACATGTATCATACAAATTCACGTAGTTAGTTGATAGCAAGAGTCGCCATTTTTCTCAAAAATTTGAACCACATTTTCTATTTACATTATAATTATTATATTATATTTGTATTTTATTTTATTTTAATTAATTTAATTGGGTAATTATAATTTTATTTCCACTAGGCCACTATCACTAAGTTACTGTTGCAATATAATAAGTAATATGTTAAGAATATTTGCTTTGCATTTTTATGGCCCCCAAAATTTTCAAAATTCCCAATGTGGCACTCCAAAAATATTTATTGGTGACCCCTGCTATATGGTATACTGGGATCGTGTGTGTGTGTGTGTGATGTGATATGAAAGTATGTATCTATGCATGCATGCGTGTATGTATGTTAAGGTATATAATATATATGTTGAGCTTGTGTGTGTGTGTTGTAAATATTATTATATAAGTTCAGAATGAAAACTGATAAGTACTGTATGGTGTTTATGTATTACTGTATGTGTATGGTTATATCATATTTATATGTATAAATATACCTATGCGTTTTATTGATATGTATAAGTAATAAGTACCTATATAATATTATGGT
The DNA here is from genome assembly GCF_019925205.1 of Metopolophium dirhodum. Classification (NCBI taxonomy): domain Eukaryota; kingdom Metazoa; phylum Arthropoda; class Insecta; order Hemiptera; family Aphididae; genus Metopolophium; species Metopolophium dirhodum. The sequence continues at coordinate 6,459,684 of NC_083560.1, forward strand.
TAATATTTGTATATAGGTATGTGTGATGTTGTAGGTACCTTATATTATATTATGAGCATAATGTATGTTCGTATGTATGTATGTATGTATGTATGTATGTATGTATGTATGTATGTATGTATGTATGTATGTATGTATGTGTATGTGTGTTTGTATATATTATTATATAAGTTCAGAATGAAAACTGATGAGTACTGTATGGTGTTTAATAGTATATAATAGTTTTTATGTGTATGGTTATATCATATTTATATGTATTAATATACCTATGTATCGTATGCTAATGATGTGTTTTATAGATATGTAAGTTTATGTTATGTAAATTGTATAATGTGTTGAGGGGTTTGTGATTATGATGTGTGTATAATTGTTTGGTTATAATATGTAAGTATATGTATATATGTAAACTATATTATAATATATTTGAATGTGTGTGTGATACATTCCGATGTATAACGTGTGCTTTAGCGGGGTGTTTATTCGAATGGGATTATAATCTGAAAATTGTATAATATTTTTAAATATGTATGTATGTACGTATGTAAATGAATATATGTGTGTGTGTGTGTGTGTATGTATGTATGTGTGTGTATGTATAGGTATGTATGTGTGTTGTGTGTATGTATGTGTATCTATGATACAAATGTAGGTACATCAGAATATTTTATATATATTTTTTATGAAAGGGTAAATAAAAGGGGCTGTCTTGTATTTGATTGGGAAGGGGTAAAATATATGTCGGATAAGTGTTCGATATAGTCGATACAAATGTACATCTGAATATTATACATATTTTTTTTAAGGGGAGGTAATGTATTTGAAGGGGAAGGGGTAAAATATATGTCGGTCACGTGTCGGATCGGTTGGTATGTGACGAGTGTATGTGTGTTGCGGGTTGCCTATATCGAGTAATTAATACAAGTTTCGGAGGAGCCTGTACTACGAATTGCCTATACTGAGAGGCCTATCCTTTAACATGTAAAATTTAAGGGGGAGGAGCTGTTGAACATACATATTTATACTACTAACGCCAATGTACGGGGCGCTAGTGTTGTAATGCCTATGGGCGGAAAAATGGTAAGTCCGCCCCTGCTTGCGTGTCCCCGTGGACCGCGTGTATGGCCGACGCGTTTGGGTTAAGTCGTCGTGTACGTTACTGTTGCGTGCGTTACTGATTCGTCGTTCCGCGGGTCGGACGACGCGTCGCGTTTATTAAAAACGCTGAGATACGTGCACCCGAGATAGTCGGGAAAGATCATTTGCCCGTAGTATCGCTACCTTTTATCGTCGTGGCTGTTGATGCGGTTGAAGGGTTATCGCCGTTCCAGCATGGTACCGAAGAGTTGCCGTCGCTGACGTGTAGATATCTCCGCCGTGCCCCGCACAGGCACGTAGCTAAGGGGTGGCCAGGGTGTGCCTGTCCCACCCTAATATGTGTCCGGCCTTAGGCCGGCCCACCCAAAGTATTCAGAGCAGCCCATTATTACATGATGGCTTTTAATTTTTACCAAATTTTTAATATTTCCTAAATAAGATGCAAATACAACCAAATATATCGGGTTTCAGTTAGAATCTAATATAAGTAATGTACCTAACTTATAACTAAATTCAATCCGTGTCTGTTTCTGGCATAAAATATGTACGTATAATGTTGTACTATTGAATTATGTTGCTACCAAGAATGAGTGATAGTTCATTTATTTATTTATTTATTTTATGTAAGCCATAATATTGTCAACGATCGATTAGGAAATAATTGCTATTTAAAGCCAAATACCCACGGAAAAAAATGTTTGGTTTATCTAACTTCAATTTTAGGTACATTATCTGTAAATTATAGTTCCCTATGGCATTGCTATATTTTTAGTTTCAGATACTATTTTTTTATAGTTAGAATATTATAGTCACTACATCTAAATATTGGTTAGTTGCATTTCAACTATTTCATATAGCTAAGATGACAGTTGTTTTAATGCATTCAGACTAAATGCAACTAAACTTTATAGGTAATATAATTACAATTTTTTGTCAATTTGACTTCATAATTAGTTATTTACCTTAATTAAATTAGTTGAAACTGCCAAATAAAATACCAATTGCATTAAAATATATAGTTGCACTAGAAAATAAAATTTTAGTTAACTTACTATAAAATTATAGTCAATGCTCTAAAATAATTTAGTAAATGCAGTAAAAGCACGTAGAATAGATTAAATTTATAATAATTAATATATTACATTATATTGTAATAGTTAATAATTTAATCCATTCTGTGGTAAAAGTAAATAAATACAAAGTAAGTAAAAAAAAACTGTTTTTATTAACATAAAATAATAATTGATAATATTTTTTTATTATGTAAGTATTTATTATACATTTTACATCCAGATTGTTATTTAAAGAATAATTTCAATTTTATATAAAAAAAAAACAGTAGGTAGGTACCTAATCAAATGAAACTTATGTATATTTAATAGTAAATGGAAAATATGAATATAATAATTATCATATGTTATGCAATATATAGCTAAATAAAGTTTATATTTTATAACATTGAAAACTTATGTATTATATTACTTTATATTAGGTAGGTATATTAATACAAGTGGGCATTTACTACCTAGTGACAGCTTACATGTTTTTTAAATCGTTGATAAATGTTTTAACAAATAAAACATGTTTATCGGACTTGAGTGTTGTATCAAAGAAATAGTTTTGGATAAACAACCAAATTTGTTCACTTTCTTGAGGATAGTTTAAATTCAGAGCAAAATATGATTTGTAACAAACATCTAACGCTTTTAACGGTGTTTCCAACTTGTAATATATGCTGTTGATCACAGCATAAATGTCAGTGTTGTCAACAATTATTATATATGGTTGTAATGTTGTACCATATTGAACTGCCTTCTCTATTTTTTGGGCATGAACATTTCTTAATTCTGCGACATCCTGAAATAAAATTTACCAAAAAATTATATTTAATTAATAATTAAAAACATAAATAAGTAACACTTAAAATTATTTGAAATCTATTTATTAATGAAACTTACAGGTATAAATAAAACAAAAGAATCTGCCTGTTCAGCCTTTGATGGTCTCCAAATTGAATGTTTACCGTCTCGTTTACGCTTTTTGTCCAACTTGATTGTTAATGGTTGAAAAAGTTGAGGCAAAAGTTTAAGAACAGATATGTTATCATTACCTTAAAAAATACAATTGTATTTGAAGATAAAACAAATATATTAAATAAAATATTAACTAGGTAATTAGTAATTACCAGGCCTTGACTGGGTTTTAAGTTCGGAAAGTAAAGTAGACTCGTCTTGTAATGAAAAACGTTTGTTTAGTTTATCAATATACTTGATTAACTTCACTTTAAATACATCAAACTTATGAAATAGGAGTTTATCTTTTCCAGGATACAAAGTCTGGAAATCAATCTCAATCTATAACAGTAATAATACAAGTAAATCCAATGTTGTTTGATAAAATATAAACATGTTATACAAATTTAGTAAAACCATAGATAATATTATAATACCAACGTTAATACATTAATTTCATTGTACACAATATTGTATTATTTACATAAGCATTTAAATACAAAACTCACTAATAAATGACCAGTAGGACTTTTAAAAGCAGGATAAAGTTCGATACAATTTTCTTTTATTGTCAATCTATAATTTGATGTCTCAGTCCAATATTTATGTAAAGTAAGGGTAGGTTGTGTGTTGTTCTTAAGCCACAATATTTTTTCTTTACACTCTAATAATTGGATATTACAAGTTAAAATAAATACAAAATATTTACTATCTTACATTAAGAAATTAATACCGTCATCAATTAAAATATCATTTTCTGTCGACTGTGTTGTTACAATAACCTTTGATGGATTTATTTGTTTAATTTGCTTTCGTAGATTACAGTATTTGTCATATAGTTTCCCTCGCATTGGGTGTACATTATTTCCGTCTTTAAAATAAGGGGTAAAATAGGTTTGACCAGTCTCACTTAGAAATAATTGTTCAATGCCTTTAGTTTAAAATTTAAATCATAAAAAATTAGTCTTTTTATAAATGTGTAACGGTAAAAACAAACTAAAAACTCTTCAGAAATTCTACCTTTTGCTAATAGTGTAAATTTATTTTTATCAATTTTGATAGACTGCTGAATTTCATGTTTAATAATGATGGAAGATAAACTATTTCTAATGAATTGATTTAATGTACCAACAGACTCATAATAATTTAGTACTACTTTCCCATCACTATATTTATTCAATATTTTACTTATATAATCTTTTGCTTTATTGGCCTAAAGAATAAAACAAAAATAATAGATTAAGTACAAGTTCTGACCAATTTTTTTTTTAAATAAATAAGTAATTTAAACCTCAACAATTTCATCAGTACTTAATGATTGATGGCAGTCATTATTTGAAGTGCCAATATGGTTGGTCAAATTTTTTCCAGGATCTAAATTTTATGATTTAAATTTAATGAATACAGTACATTAATACAAAAATATGTAGAACTACCTTGATAACTACCGCCTATAAATAGTGATATTTTTGTATTATCATTAGATTCAAGCAGTGATGTGTTACCAAATACATTTTCATCGGAAAATAAATCAATGTTATTTTTTACACCTTCAACATCGTGCAACTCAAAGTTTGTTATGTCTGATATATTTATTTTGTCTACATGCTCACCTAGATATTTATATGAAATAAAAATATTCAAGTGTATTAAGAAAAATAAATCTTTTAAGATTTTGAACCTACTTATTTGATCTTCCAGCACTAAAGGTGAAATTTCAATAGGTATAGATGCTTCAGTATATTTGATCGATTCCTATTGGTTAAAATAAGAATATTTATTGAGTATTTTGAGGTGATCCATTTAATATGAGATACTTAGTCGAGTATTTATCTTAAATTAAAAAAACTTATTGAAATAATCAATTTGGTAGGTATTAAAAACACTTTCTATTTAAAGTAATAATTAATGGTCAAATAGTTATTGTACAATTTATTAATCATTGTACATACTGAAGTATTAACTGATGTTTTATAGAATTATATGATATATATTATATTATATTTAATGATAATACTTAATATAGATTAAAGATTTAAATTTCCATAACTACTGCCAAGTGGACAAGAAATATGAAATAACATGTATAGCCGTATTGGTTATAAGTATAAAGTGTTTCAGGGACTGATTTGACAAGTTATTGTTGTTTATATATATAATTCTAAAATAGGTATACATAGGTAGGTAGGTATAATAACTTATTTACTCTCTTGAATTTCTTTTAGCCTAGTTAGTTTACTATAAAATGATGAACGTTTACCCATCTTTGGTATTAATTCTTTTACCATTAGTTCCGTTAATGACAAAAAGTCATCTTTACCGATTTCTTCATCTAGTTACATTTAAAAACACTAAGATTAATAGGTTAGTTACAATTGAAACATTCATTTTTGAGTCAAATAATTCTACCTACGTATAGGCTATTCCTTTAACTCATAAGTAGGTATGTATTTTGTTAGAACTTAGAATTAGAAAACATTTAAAGCAGATACATTCAAAACTGTATATCTTAATAATATAAACTTGTTAGTAATTTATGAATTTTACAAACAAAAAAAATAAATAATAAAATATAATAATTACCTTTAAACGTATCGATGAGTTCCTTAAATCCCCATTCAATCAGCACACCAACAGTAAATTCATCCATTGCAAAAGAAGTCGATCAACAATAATTATACGCAGGCGACGACGACGGAAGTCAGGTGGAAGGTATAAGAATATACGATTATAATTCTGACTGTACCGTGTACAAGCATGATATAAAAAAATAGTTAGGTACAAAAGAACGGTCAAACATCTATTACTTATGTATACACATTAGTACATCACGACACAAGTAAATTCAAAAGTGCAGTGGAAACTGGAAATTATTGCAGTGATGAGTGAATGAAAATAACAACAGTGATGTTATGGGTAATTTTTATATAAACGGATAATGCGCGACGTACGGATGTTAGGACAATGGACACACGTGAAATGTTGTATGTATTTACTTATGCATCTAAAAATAGTATGACAAAAATAATAAAACTTAATTTTATAATTATCCCAACTGAATAATATAGTAACAATACGTAATCGTTTAGCTCTCGACATATGCAGACACCAGTTTTAGTTACTTCAACTAGTATTATTAGTAATAGATCTAAATAATATTAACTATAAGTTTTAGCTTATTTAACCATTTATTTTTGTTGTACCCAAATATAATTTAACCATGCCAACTATATTTTATTGGTACAACTACTAAATGTCTGACCATAACTTTATAGTAAATGTCAGTACATAGTTGTATTAAGCCTCACTAAAATATAATTAGACCAACTAAATTGTTGTCACCCAAATTTATTTGGTTAATATTTTTTTCCGTGCCGGTACCATACTACCATTCCATGTCACGTTATTCTTATTTTATCTATAGACAGTGACTATTGTATGTCTATTTTCAAAATACTTTTGAGCGAGGGTATTATCATTGTATTGATTCATATAGAAATATAGAATTATATTATGGTCGCCGGTTGGAAACTCACACTCACATTCAGCGTATGCCGCACTTATATGCTAAAGTCATCTGCGTTAATATTTGTACAAGTTATAGTATTTATACGGTATATTTTATATATTTAATATTTGAATTAATTTTAAAATGGCGCCTCTCAGTGAATGTGCTAAAAGAAAACCAAAATTACAAAGAGAAGAGTAAACAAAAAAAAAAAAGCGGGATGTAAGTGGATGTTGCTCTGCTGTACAGTAGGTTACAAGTGAGTCAATGTATAATGGATTGTATTAAACTTGAATTCAATGATATAATATCATTGTATAAGAAAAACGATTCTGAGCGGGGACGGTTTATCAGTCTGGGTTTTTTGAATTTTTATTATTTATTATAGCCTTTAAGTTAAATAAATAAATATTATAATATTATATTTTTGTATTCGTTGCTACGGTGATAAACAAAGTGTTAGAAATTAAAATCCCATTTTAAGCGGTTTTTCGTAATTTGTCAGTAGTTTTTCAAAAAAAATAACGATTTTAATTATCTTGTTGTAATTTATAATATTAATTCAACATACAGGCTATAACAAAATATAATAACAATATAAAATATTCAGACTGGCAAACCGTCTCTGACAATCCATTACAGTGACCAACTTGTAACCTACTGTACAGCAGACCGACACCCACTTTCCCACCTTTTTTTATTATTAATATTATAATTATAAAGGTTTTACTGCTAAAATAATTCAAAATGTAATTATTACGACACACACTCCTTACTACTAGTAGGTGCCTAAAATTGTGTGAACTACGACACACTTTGTGTATCATGAAAAGTGCTGTGTATAGTACGAAATTTAAAAGTGTGTTATTCTAACCTTTATAATAATATAACCTTATACTCTTATTATAGTTATTATTGTAAATCATTCATTGTTATTGAGAGTATAGTTATTTGTATTATATTATCAGCTTAGTAGTGAACGGTATATACTATACTATAGTGTTTTAAGTGTTTATCTAGAAATAATTTAGATTTGACCGATTTGGGACTATGTGTGTAGTACGAAAATTTGGATATTTTAGGGACTGGTGGGTACAGATAGATATTATAAAGTGCAAGAACGATACGTATTGCAATCGCCTGAACCACGAATAAAGCGACATAGGCACAAAGTCTTCCTTGTACGTACCTTTACCAATGATATTTGTTATTGTCCAACAATGTCGTAGGTGTATACCTACCCATAACAATACATTTTCAATTTTACGAAGATTTTTGTTTCCACGATGTTGATGCCGACAGCGGCGGCACGGTTACTGGTATCCGTATGGTCGCGGTTATCGTCGCGGTGCATCCTGCATCGAAGGCAGCAACCGAGTTCAAAAAATCCTGCCAAACAATACCCCCATCGGATAGTAATGTATTAAGTGGCTATTAAAAAATGGTTATTGGTTACGCATGGAAACGTTTCCCTGCGTGGACTGCGCAGGGTAACATTTCAGCCCGGAAAATCTATATTTTGAGTTTTGAAAAGTATAAAATATACCACATTCCATGAGACATGAGTTTGAAATTAATAATGATATGTAGACTGCATGTAGTGTATGTAATAATTTATTAATTTTTATTAATTTGTATAAATTGCATCTGGTTCATGTGTTTAAATATATTGTAAAAGACAATAGTTAAGTGTAGCAAGAGTAGATGTCTAATTAGTAGGTAAAAGCATATAGTTTTTTCATAAGCATATCGTACAATGTGAATTAGGGGCGTCATATTTATGTTTGCTCCACCATATATTTGTCCCTTACGGCCTTGCCCACACGCCTCGCTAAGAACGAATCGATTTTTATAATTCGCAGTCAATGAACATTGTCATCCGAACCGAGAGAACACGTCGAGCAGTCAGAAGGCTAGGCGAAAACTCATATTTGCCAACATACTTTGTCTCCTGTTCATGGTTGGAGTGGGAGTCGGTAAGTTTTGGCGGGAATTATTCATACTTCAAATATAATGCTCGGTGTATAGGCGCACGGCGCACAGTGATCTGAAACGTTATTTTAGGCGCTGAAAAGTCCTATTTCATAATGTGTTAAAAAAAAAATGTCAAAACTCCATAATCATACGTTTCTTAGCACATATATAAAATTTCACGATTATACATTTATTTTTATCTTGTTAATATCTACTTGAATATGGAAATTGTATGTCTTGGACGTTTTTTTTCGTTATTTTTAATGAAAATTAATATTTTATTTATCAGGGAAAAATTTTTTTTTTTATTTAAAATATACGCATCGGTCACTTGAGTGATATGTAAGTTGTTGATGTGCAAGCACACATGCGTTTTCTCATATGTAAGCGTGAAAAAATATGTTTTGCTCGAGTCGGGAGGGTTTCGTTGGTGGTGACTGTAACTGGTAATGGTGTGTGTTTTTCCCGTGTACATGCATGAATTAATATATATATATATATGTCGGTCAGGTTATTGATAATAATATGTAAATTGTTGTATGCGCGTTCGTGTATGTGTTTTCTTATGCACAGGTATGAAAAATATAGAACACGAGATCAGAGGATCAAGGGATCAAGAATAAGTGATAGGTAATGATTAAGGATTAGTGATCAAGAGGGGTATATGTGTAATAATAATATGGTAGGTGTGATACATAATGTAAAAAAATTAATATTACACAAGTGATATGGCTTTTACATGTATGTTTTTCTCATTCGTTCTTAAAATATATCAATTGTTGATTAACAATAGTTAAGGTTTTAGTGTTTGGCGAATATTGATTGAGACGGCTGTGGTGTAACCTTATATAGCATTATTACCAATAAATAAAAAAACTTAGTATCATGATCGGGGGACGAGCAGTTAAATATAATATAATATTCAGGGAGAATCGTAGGATCCTATAGATATAAATACCATAGGTTAGGGGCAGATATGTAGATATCAGAATCTTAAATAATATATTTAAATTACTAGGATTCCATTTCAGTTATAATTATGGTTTATTGTCTACTAAGCACTGACAAATAATAATAATACTCGCAAATATAATATACCTAAGCTATGTTCTATTATAATATGTGACTGTATCGTAGTCATACATAGTCGTAGTGTGTATTGAGATATGAGGTGTATAGTGAACCGCTTTACTAATCCATGGTGTGTGTTGGTCATAACCCTTGCAATTATGTGTGTGTGTTTTAATATTAATAGGGTGGATGGATTGGAATGTTTTAATGCATCTACGTAATTGCGACTATGTTTTTTTACTTACAGTATGACTTTTGTGTCTTAATATATTGATATGTACCTAAGCTGTATAATATGTTTGGTTGTGTGTGTGAGTGTGTGTGTTTGTGATGTTGTATGTATGAATATATGTACATAAACTAAATATATATGAATACTGCATATACTTTAATTTTATAATACGTTTGGGTGTTTGTGATACCTGATGAATGTGTGTATGTATGTATATAATATGCGACTATGTAAGTATCTAAATATGTATGAACTATCCTATGGGTATATGAGTGTATGTGTGTTGTGCTAGAGAAATGTGTGAATGAAACTCATCATAATCTGTAAACGATTAAACGATTGACCATATATACATATATATATATTATAATTAATATTTCTGTATGTTGTTGAGGAGAGGAATGTGTGAATGCAAGCGAATGTACCTATATTCCGACGTGTATATTTTGAAAATAAATATTTTTACAAGTTTATGTCTGTGTGTGTGTGTGTGTGTTTGAGATTTATTCTCATGTATAACGAAGGACTGGGCGGCTTGTTTGTATACTATATGGAATACTGGAATCGTGTGTGTGTGTGTGTGTGTGATGTGATGTGATATGAATGTATGTATCTATGCGTGTACCTATGTATGATAAGGTATATAATATATATGTTGAGCTTGTGTGTGTTGTAAATATTATTATATAAGTTCAGAATGAAAACTGATGAGTACTGTATGGTGTGTAATACTATATTATAGTTTGTATGTGTATGGTTATATCATATTTATATGAATAAATATACCTATGCGTTTAATTGATATGTAAGTAATAAGTATATAATATTATAGTATAATATTTGTATATAGGTATGTGTGATGTTGTAGGTACCTTATATTATATTATGAGCATAACGTATGTTCGTATATATGTATGTATGTATGTATGTGTATGTGGGTATGTATGTATGAATGTATTTAAGTATAGGTATGATATTAATATAGTCGATATAAATCAGTATATTATATATATATATATTTTTTCAAGTGTAAACAAAATGGTAGGTAATGTATTTGAAGGGGAAGGGGTAAAATATAAGTCGAACAAGTATTCAATATAGTCGATACAAATGTACATCAGAATATTATAATATAATATATTATATTTTTTTTAAAGTGTAAATAAATGGGGAGGTAATGTATTTGAAGGGGAAGCGTAAAATATATGTCGGTCACGTGTCGGATCGGTTGGCGGTTGTGATGTTGAACATACATATTTATACTACTCTCATTGGTTTTTTTTAATTACAATAAAATAAGAAAATTGTAACATGAGAAATCGAGTGAATATCAAATGTTGTAAAAATATGAATTTCAAACGCTCATAAATATTCAATTTGACTTTTTTGAAAACAATATTTTATTTGGTAAAGGCAGACAAACTTATGAGGAAAATCTTAGATTTAAAAAGAAAATTTTTCTTATGAATTCTCAACTCAAAATAATTTGCTGATTTTCATGATTTTTCCGTATTTTTTTAAGATTTGAACATTAAATAGTTATAAATAAAAACTGTGACTAAGGATTTTGAATTTTTTTCAAATATCATTGTAATATTATAGTAGCAGCCTTGTATTATATTTTAAGCTTTTTAACACAACAAAAAAAGTTTTATAGAAAAAAAAATTAATAAAATTGGAAACTGACAATGTTCCTAAACATTTCAAAACAAATCAAAATATTTTTAAATTTTACCGTGTATATAAAATATATACAACCAGTGAAAATTTTTAATGTTTATACGTTCATTTGTTTAAGAGTTGCACCATAAACTAAAATCGATTTTTTCGAAAACAGATTTTGCGTACAAATTCCCGTTTTTCCTTAATTTTTCTTTTGTTTTTCACGGCGTTTTTGAAAACTACTGGAAAACTTTTACTTTTCACCCCCCAAAGTACCAATAAGATTTCTTTCCTATCAGAAAAGATACGGTTGAAGAATATCCAAGCACTTTTACTGTCCTAAAAGGTGATGACAGTCAAAAAAAAAATTTAAAAAAACATATATCATCAATACATTCATCGTTCCACTCAGAATCTAAAATAGTAATATATATATATATATTTAACTCTTAATCCATGGTATTTTATCGTGTACATGAATTTCCGAATTGAAATCACTTATTCTGATATATTTATTTAAGAAAACTAGTTTGGGGTAGTCCAGCCTATTAGCGTTACCCAACAGATACCACATGGATAATTGCTGGAAAGTTTCCCTAAAATTTTGTTTTTTTGTTGTTATTCTAATCATAACAAGTTATGAAAATATTAAAATTATTATTAAGTATTATTTTTTTCATTATGTTTACATTAACGAGTACCTTAATTTTTATTGACCAAAAATAATAATTAAATTCCTATTATAACAATAAATACCATGTTTTTGTATTGATTGATTTTATATATTATATTCTGTAATTTATAGACGGAATACTAAACTGAAATAGCTCAAAATATGTTGTAGTTCCTTTTAGAAAAGATACTGTTGAAGCACTATTACTGTCCTAAAATGTGATGACAGTAATAAAAAAAATTTAAAAAAAAATAAAAAAAAAACACACATCATCATTACATTCATCGTTCTACCCAGAATCTAAAATAATTACATATATATTTAACTCTTGATCCATGGTATTTTATTGTGTAAAGCTGTAGAAGAAATAAGCGCCAAAAATAGTGACAATTTTTTATAAAATCGAAATTCTTAAATAACTTCTTATATCAAATATTAATTTTGGCGCAAATGATATGTAAATTTTGTACCTTTGGCGCTTATATCATATAGTCTTTGTAAGACTGAGACCACGCATGCGGGTGTGGCGTCCTCTTATGTATTATTATTATTAAATGATACCTACAATTAATATCTACAATTATACGTGAACTCGCGTTGATTAGTTAAATTTTATTGTTTACGATTTTCAGGCCAGCCAAGGGAGTCTTCACACGAGGAAAATCGCGGAACCTAAGACGATAACCGTTGAAAATGTATTACCCATTGTCTAAACCCGTATGATTGAACCACCGACAGTGAGCAAACGAAATAATATTATGATAAATAATAAATATAATATATAAATGTATTAATCGTACGTCGTATTTAAACGAGTTTTATTGTTGCCGGTGTGAATTATTCAATGTCCGGGCCACTGTGGCACAATAAAGTAGGCGTCAGTGTAAATTTTATATGAATGTGTAAAATTTATATTATTTATATTTATCAATTTTATAAATCACGGGTTTTCTGGTGGTGATCGGCCTTATCGATCGTCTGTAACCGGACCGGTCGTATGTTATTTAATAATTATTATTAATGTATTGTATTGTGTTTGTGTGCGTACTCCACGTAAGAATATTATTTGCAGTGTTAGGATTAGATAAATACATTGTTATCTAGATAAAAAAAAGATCTTTTCTTTTTAATACCTACTATAAAGTCTAACTTTTGATAGTACAACTTAGATACTACTTAGGAGTTCGGACTTCGATATTAAATAAACACCGGCCAGGGCCGGATCTAAGTTTTTTAACACCTGTGGAAAATGAAAATAATACGCCCATTTCAGGGAGATGACCAAAATTAGTATTTTTTATACGAAAAATCAAGCACACTCACACAGTATTGTGAGGACCAACCATTTATAAAGACTTTCGCAATTTACTTGATAAATTTATTATTTACCACGAATAATTTAATGAAAATGAAACATTTTTAATTTTAATCTAATCAAGTAATAGTTTTAGAAGCACTTCTTAATGGTGTATTTAAAGCTAAAATCTGTGGTCAATATTACTAAGTTCCAGGTCTAGAATAAATAATATTGATAATAATGTAAATGAACAATATTTAATTTACAACATAACAATATTAAACATTTTTAATATTTGTTATAATCAAAACTTAATATGTACCTAGGTTCGGAAAAAATACAATGAAACGAAAATGTAATTATGTACTGAAAATTGTAATATAATGATTATAACATGATAAAGACATTTTTAAAACCTTAAAAATACGCCCACGAAAATTTTACGCCCAGGGATAAATCACTGACTTCCCTCCCCTCCCCAAGTTCCGGCCCTGACACCAGCTATATGTTTAAATTAATGTTAGCAGTGAACAATATTATTTATCTAGATGGATGAATTTTTTAATCTTAGATAATTATTTAGATAAACTGCAACTATATTAAAATAAAAGATAACTAAATAATTATCTAGAAAATTTTTATTTTAGATAAGTCTCAGCACTGATTATTTGTAATTTGTTCTCAGTTGTAAGATACATAATATTACTGGCTCACCGCGATGTGAAATAAAAGTAAAGCTAAAATTTTGTATTTTGTCCATAAAATAAGAATATCCTTTTTGGCTATCCTCGGGGTGTAAAATCTACCCTACAAATGGTAAATAATGACATTTAAGCGGGTATATTTCAGCTTTTTACGCTTATCTTTGGTAACGGGGTCGATAAATTGTCAAATAACAGAATTCTAACATAATATTTCACAAAATAAAATGAGTAGGTATACATTCTTGAAATTGAAAAATAAGAAAAGGCGGGCAAGTGGGTAAAGCTATGTGCAGTAGCCAGTAGGTTAGGTTGAGTGGGTCGAGATATGGGAATTTTACCGTTAATTTTAGGTTTTTCAAAAATTAAACATTATATTTTGAGTTCGAAAATCGTAAACGCTTTCGGCCTTAAAGTAACTTTAGGGCCGCAACTGAAAAAACGACAAAAGAAAGCGGGTAAATGACCATTTAGTTTTTTTGGTGACTATATTTAAATTTGCACAAGGAATGCAAAAAACCTGTATATTTGAATGCTTTTTCCCGTATGTCGCAGAAGCGGTTTGACATTTTTCAGTAGTTCAAGAATAGTTATATTAAATATATACCACCCACCTACCAAAAAGTTATATTGAGTACAAAAACTTACCTAAAAATAGTACTTCTAATTGTATCAAAAAAATCGTGTACACACTCAGTTGCTGCAGAGCAATCAAAAACTACTGTTAAATTCAAAATTTTTGAGCTACACTATATGATACATATTGTATTGCATTTTTCTACTTATTTTGGTAGACTAGAACTTTTATCGCTAAGGATTTAAACTTTAAAACAAAGTTCCACGTAATAATTAATTCTGTTAGCAAAAATCTAAAAATACATAAACACAGTTTTATGTATAGTTATTTTAAGTTCAAATTTTTATAAAATTATATATTGAAAAACCAATAATAACTTATTTTAGTTATTTTGTTGTAATTTTATAATATTTATTCAACCGGCTATGGTATTAAAAATAATGAATAATATTTAACAGTATAAATATAATATAAGATATCCACACTGACAAACCCTCACCACTCAGAATAGTATTTCGTATACAATAATATTATATAACTCTATCTGAATATCACATAATATTCTTGTCTATATATGTTATCGTAAGTACCTATCGTCATAATTCGTAGGTCACAGTCGCGGTTTATACTCGTGAGGTGCGTTATTATACTTATTAAAACGATTGATTTTATAGTTAATTTTTTCGAATGCCGAAAGTGAAAACTTTAATCACTCAGAAAAGTGTTTAACTGGAGGCATTTGCCCCCGCTTGCGCCAAAATTTAAAAGTATTTCGTGTACAATTTTTTATCGCATACAAATCATAGCCCTGATTATTTATATATGTATAATATCGACAACAATAATTTATTGGCCGACGTGTTCCAGGTGTCGATGGGAAAATAGTTAAAGGTAATTTTAAATATGTCATTCTAGCTGAGGAGGTTGTTTAAGTAAATCAAAATGTAAATTGAGATATAACGCCAACTTTTTTAAATTATTGTATACACGCACTACATAAGTGTAGATTTTGAAATTACACCATTAAGAAGTTCTTCTAAAACTATTACTTGATTAGCTTAAAATTGAAAATGTTTAATTATTAAGTTAAAATCGCTTAAATTATTCGTGGTATATTTATCAAGTATATTGTGAAAGTCTTTGTAAATGGTTGGTCCTTACAATACTGTGTGTGTGTTCTTGATTTTTCATATAAAAATACTAATTTTTGTCATCCCCCTGAATGGGCGTATTTTTTTCATTTTCCACAGGTGTTAAAAAGTTTAGATCTTGGCCCTGGCCGGTGTTTATTTAATATTGAAATAGTGTCTAAGTAGTATCTAAGCTGTACTCTCAAAAGTTAGACTTTATAGTAGGTATTAAAAAGTAAACTTTTTTTTTTATTTAGATAAAAATGTATTTATCTAATCCCAACACTGCGAATAATATTCTTACGTGGCGTACGCACACAAACCGGTTACACTCGATCAATAAGGCCGACCACCACCAGACAACCCCATGGTTGGGTTGGGGGAGGTGTGAAGACTCCCTTGGCTGGCCTGAAAATCGTAAACAATAAAATTTAACTAATCAACGCGAGTTCATGTATAATTGTAGATATTAATTGTAGGTATCATTTAATAATAATAATATATAAGAGGACGCCAAACCCGCATGTGTGGTCTCAGTCTTACGAAGGCTATACCTATGACTTCAGCGCCAAAGGTACAAAAATAACATATCATTTGCGCCAAAATTAATATTTGATATGAGAAGTTATTCAAAAATTTCGATTTTATAAAAAATTGTCGTTATTTTTGGCGCTTATTTCTTCCACAACTTTACACAATAAAATACCATGGATCCAGAGTTAAATATATATATATATAACTATATTAGATTCTAAGTGGAACGATGAATGTATTGATGATGTGTGTTTGTTTTATCTTTTTTAAAATTTTTTTTTGTGGCTGTCATCACCTTTTAGGACAGTGATAGTGCTTCAACAGTATCTTTTCTAAAAGGAACCACAACATATTTTGACCTGTTTCAGTTTCAAATATTTTTAGTTTTTATTCTATAAATATCAATGAAATTTTATTTTTTGAGTAAAAAAGATTGAAAAATTAATAGAAGGCTTCTAATATATTTTTTCATAGACAGATGAAAAATATTAAAAATTCAGTCACAATTTATTTTTATAAGCATTTAAAGTTCAATTGTTGACAAAATATACGTAAAGTGCACGAAAATGTGCTAATTATTTTAAATTAGAAATTCCTAAAAAACTTTCTTTTTAAATCTAAGATTTGAAAAAGTAGTACAAGATTTCTCATAAGTTCATATTATTACAAGATTGGATATTCATTCGATTGCTTATGTAACGATTTTTTCATTTTGTTATAATTCAAAAACGAATAACTATAAATACATGAAATTTCACTGAATTTTTATATTAGCGTTTTCTATACACTATACAATGTAATTTTTTTTGACTCGTTTTGAGCTGTTAAGGACAAATTCAAATTTCAATTTTTTAGTTTTTTTTTATGAATATCAATAGTTAAGTGTTAAAAGTTAAAAGTTAAATTTGTTGGGCGTGAACATTTAATACAAAGCGCCTGATATATATTGTTACAATATCAGTTGAAAAAGATTAAAATTATATTAGCACAATTTTTTTTTTAAAGCATTTAAAGTTCGAATTTTGACTAAATTAATCGAGTAGAGTATTTACAAATAAATTATTTAGTAGGTAGTTAAAAATTTATAAAATGTTCAACTTTTATCTCTGAGGATTAAAACTTTAAAACAATGTTCCACGTAAGTAATTAATTCTGTTAGCAAAAATCTAAAAAATACATAAACACAGTTTTATGTATAGTTATTTTAAGTTTAAATTTTTATGAAATTCACATATTAAAAAACGAAGAATAACTATTTTAATTATTTTGTTGTAATTTTATAATATTTTTTCAACCGGCTACCGTACTAATAATAATGAATAACATTTAACAGTATAAATATAATATAAGATATCCACACTGACAAACCGTCACCGCTCAGAATCGTATTTCGTATAAAATAATATTATATCATTTAATTCAAATTTAATACAGTGTAAAATTATACAGTGACCAACTTGTAACCTACTATACAGCAGAGCGACATCCACTTACCCACCTTTTTCGTCATAAAGCTGTTTATAACTTATTATGAATTGGCCATTAAACTATCCATTTTTATATTACCTATAAGGCCATACTGGGCACTGATTAGTAATTACCAAGACCAAGTACTGAAGCACCTACCTATTAGAATGACACCCCAACCCAGTTTTTTCAATGGTTCACAAAATGAATGATCAAGCCGCCCAGCATGTTGAAATGTTTTTATTACGAGAATCCTTTTTTAGAAGTCACGCATCTTGAACTGTACACATAGATGCAACTAAAGTTGAAATTATGGGGGGGGCTAACAAAACTATTTATCTAAAATAACCCATAGGGGGCTTATATTTAAAACATTATAAGGGATATTTATGGGGGACTAAATTTAAGTCAGGGGGGCTAAGCCCCCCTAGACCCCCCTAGTTGCGCCAATGCTTATAAGTTGTAGGTAATATATTTAGTTGTAAATATTTTGTTTCCAATGACTTTTTATCATTATGTTCAATATACTTAATCATATAGAAAAGAAACGTCTGGAAATGTTACTTACAAGTTACAAAAATACAATTGATAAAAATTGGTTAAATAGGAAATCATTTAATTTTTTTCATATAACGTAAACAAAACTATTAAACGTTAATATTTTTACTTCATAATAATTGCATATTGTATAAGTATTTAAGTGCTTTGGAGAGGTACATTGTACATACGGGAAGTTTTTTGAGAATTTTTACAACAAAAGTTGATTAAGTACATAACTCATGTGGACACATTAAATACATATCCGTTGGAAAAAAATACCAAATTATTAAACAAATGTTTACTATAAATAAAACAAGTTAAGTTAAATTTATTAGTCGTTTGTAAGTTGGTGTGTTTATGTAAAAACATTTTAAGATTATTAAATTTTAATGATTAAGTTAGTTTTATCAATAAAATATACATACCTATATGCATAATATTTTTATAATATTATTTCCCTATATACATTTAAATATAAAATACATTACATACATAAGTAAAATAAAATTTCCAGAGATGATAATATTTAATGGCCCGGAGGAAATGTATTTTCCTGGCTTGAATTTTTTTCCTACTACGTTCCTGTTTGTTATAAGTTCATAAAATTTTTTTTGTATTATTAGTTTAAAAATGGTTTACAGCATTATTTATATTAATTTATTTTGTTTCTATTTTTTAAAGATATATTAATTTTAACAGTAAAGATAAATTAAATTAGTGAGGGGGTCCAGAGACTCCCGCACCGTAACTGAATTTATTATTCACAAAATAAAAAAATGCATATTTATCTAAGTAAATATCAAACAAATATAGACATGGACATCAAGAGTATATCACCAAATCACCTCCGACCATCAAAATCACGATTATTATAGGTGCGACTTTTATAATTCGACTGTGTTAACAGAACTGGTATTCTCTTTTAGCTAATATGGTTAGGTTAGGTTATAAGGGGGGTCCGGGGGTCTCCCCCGTCTAAACTGAAGCGCTTGTTTATTATAAAGTCGATAACACTTCAGTAGGCCGCTGTTCGGCGTTCACAGCTGCGCGTACCGCGGTAAGCGTGCGATAGGGTTTTCGAAAATTAAACATTATAATATTTTGAGTTCGAAAATCGTAAACGCATACGGCCTTAAAGTTACAATAGGCGCGTATATAACAGAGCCACAACTGAAAAAAAATAAATAAAAAAAGCGGGTAAGTGACCATTTGTTTGTTTTAGGTGACTATATTTAGATTTGCACAAGGAATGCAAAAAACTTTTATATTTGAATGCTTTTTCCCACATGTCGCAGAGGTGATTTGACATTTTTCAGTTGGTGGTTAAAGAATAGAACCACCCACCCACCTACCAAAAAGTTACCTAAAAATAGTACTTCTAATTGTATCAAAAAAAATCGTGTACACACTCAGTCACTGCAGAGCAATCAACAACTAATAATAATTAACTCCGTTGGAGAAAATACCAAATTATTAAACAATTTATTACTATAAATAAAACAAGTTTTAAGATTATTAAATTTTGACGTGTGTACTTATTTTAGATTCTTATATATAATTCTTATTGGTACTTTGGCGGGTCAAAAGTAAAATGTTTCCAGTAGTTTTCAAATTCACTGTGAAAAACAAAAGAAAAATTAAGGAAAAACGGGAATTTTCACGCAAAATCTGTTTTGGTGCAACTCTTAAACAAATGAACATATATATTATATATATGAAATTTTCAACGGTTATATATATTTTATATACTCGATAAAATTTAAAATTATTTAATGTTCAAATCTTAAAAAAATACGGAAAAATCATGAAAATTTGCAAATTATTTAGAGTTGAGAAATCATAAAAAATTTTATTTTTAAATCTAAGATTTGAAAATATAATACAAGATTCCTCATAAGTTTGTCTACCTTTATCAAATAAAATAATGTCTACAAGAAACTTAAATTAAATTTTTATGAGCGTCTGAAATTTATATTTTTACAACATTTGATATCGACTCGATTTCTCATGTAACAATTTTCTTATTTTATTGTAATTAAAAAAACGAATGACTGTAGATACTTGATAATTACTCTTTTTGAGCTGTTAACGAACATTTCGTGTAACATTTCGATTACATTTGCAGAAGCCGTGCGCAGTTGTGAATGACAAGAAATACGATAAGAATTGTATATTAGGTAGGTATAGTATTGTTATAATTTATAATGCCTCTTTATTCCGATTAACTTTCGTAAAAACACGGAAAAGGATACCTACTACAATTGTAGTAAATGTGGCTTGGTGTGGCACTGATGTGCTCCTTATGATGAATATGGAAGATAGATCCTCGTGAACATTTTAAATTTTGAGCAAAGAAAAGGTATTGATTTTACATTAGGTAATGTGTGCCTCTTAAAATATTGTTTGATTCATAAACCCCCTCCCCTCTTACCGAAGGTAAAATTGTGTATACCTATGTCACTCGACTATCTATATACTTATAATTTATCACAAAAGTTGTTATTATAAATTGTTGGTAAACCTAACCTACTTCATGGGTCATAATATTAATATAAACAAAATACAAATAAACTTATATTTTTTATTAGTTTCTTTTTTAAGCACCGACAACTATGGCTATTATTATTTTGTTGTTGGTTACTGTTAGTTTTGAGCAACACGCCTTTACATGTATGTGGGGCGAGGATTATTGTACCTATTATTATTATATTTTTTAAATTACAATTTTTTTTTTGATTTTACGATCACTACGATCTCTTAATGAAACTTTTTAGTAATAATAATATTTTTCAATTTTAAAATTAGTTTTTTCTTTATTTTTACGCCTAATACTCTACGAGTCTCTAAAGGCTTATATTGAGTATAATATTATAATGTTCATGTTACAAGATAGCGTAAAAACTACAAACATTAGGTGAAGCCACCGATACAATACGTATTATAGCTGTTATAACACGTATTATACCTAATTAAACGATAAATGTATGAATATAAGTTATCGTTTCGATATGTATATAGGTTATATATAATATATATATAAATAGAAGGTATATAAAATACATTGTAGCAGTTAAAAATTTAACATCTAAAATTAACAACTATTTAGCATTCTGTGATATATATTATATAGAAAAAGACATTTCTGGTAGTTTTAAATTTAAGAATAATTAATAAATTCGCTATATATCTAATGACTGTTTAAAATTATAAGATATAACACTGCCTAACTATGTTTTTTTATTTTTAATTACAAATAAATAATTAATTAGCATTGAATTGTTGAGTACTATAATATATAGAGGTGTATATTATTGTATTTCATTTATCAAGTATTTTATTCTTACTGTTGAGTACCAAACTAAATGTTTTTGTAATATATTACTACCGTAAAAACTATAATAAGTGGTGAAGGGACGCGGGGATCTGTATTGATTTTATAAATTTAGCCCCCCCAAATCAGTTATCCAAATTGCGCCTATGTCATACACGCACACACAGTCGTTATTGTAATAATTGTATTAAATGTTTATTGTGAATTATTGTTAAGTAATATGCAGATTATAAAGCTGGTTATCGCATGCCGCCGCGTCGGCTGTTTAGTTAAGATATTTGCACGGCCGCCGAATTACATTATATTGCATAAAATCAAATTAACACCTAACCTACAGGTATACTATAACGACTTAATGAGGATCTATTTATTTATTAATATATATTCTATAGTACCTGAATAGCAGTATATGTATGCTACATTAAATTATGAATTACCAAAATAAGAAAGTGGCTATTTGATTACCTCAACCATTTAACTCACCTGACAACTATAATATTATATTGATATGCATGTATTTATTGTTCATATATCATAGGAAGGTATACACAATATGTTTTTATGGGTTGTGCAGTATATCGTTTGCATTGTGTGTAGTTATATACTACGGCGAATGTCATTCGAGGTGACTGACCTGCTAGACACTCAAATAATTCGTTGGCTATATGATTTGCATGGACGCCCGAAATTTTTAAATTTTTTTTTCATGTAATGTCGCGTTTTCGGCGGCATTAAAGAACGTTGTCCGCGATCCGACGCAGTTGGATTGCATACCTGATGCCGTGGCCCAGCCGTTCCACATTGTCCGCTATCCGACAATAACTAAGATGACTGACATGGTAGACACCAAAAAACTCGTGGCAGCTATATGATTTTTTTACGGAATTTCGAATTTCCAGCGGCATAACCCAGGCTACCACGTCGAACCGCGGTGGTCCTAACCTTATCACCTGACCTCCTTATCACACACCAACTGGCTCGAGATCGACGACCAGAACGAAAGACCACTGCAGCTTCCGACATCGGTTAAGACTCTTCGCCAACTCGGGGGGTTTGGGGGTCGCCCCCAGCGACGCTCGGAGAGCTAGTATTATATAAAACAGTAAACTGACTGACTGATCTATCAACGCACAGCTCAAACCATTAGACGGATCGGGCTGAAATTTGGCATACAGATACAGTGGCGGTTCTGGTAGTATTTTTTTGGTGAGCAACCTATGTATCACCCCCCCCCCCCCCCCCCCCCCCATACAAAATTAGAATTCACAATAAATCTAATTTAAAAACATAAAAAAAATCCACACAGACTTCACTTTACCCAACAACAAACATGGCCAACAAAACAAATTTTTGTATATAATGACTCCCGCATAACCAAGTGTTGTTGATAAAAATTTGGATTAAATGACCTACAGAATACCTTACTTAGTTTCTTGTCAGGAGCCAAAGCTGACAAAATCGGAATAGGCTTACCCACTTTTACTAAATCATTTTTACTATCAGAATTCCATCGTCAAAACGGCGTCTCCAACAACATAACTACCACGTCTGTCACTGGATACGTCATAACTCCAACAGTAATTAATTTAATAATGTTTATTACAAAAAACTGCAGCACTCGCACATATATTTTAACGTAGACGTTAAGACGAACCGGAATCACCGAAAAAGTGTAAGACACAAGCGACCGCCGACCATTCGTACAAGACGTCAAGACAGAAATCACTAATGATAAATATAAAATTATTATCAATAGATATTACAACGGAAAACTGTCCCGAGTCTCGATTGTTACAATAACATCATTACTGATAATGTGTTTTTACGTTGAAATGCCGGCTGACTATATATTCCTGTATACCGAGTCTATTTTTAGTACATAAGGCGATATTAGTCGAGCCTCACAATGATCATTGCGCATGCGCAACTCTAGTTATTTAATAGTCGCGTGCATTCGCGTACATACGCTTGTGTGTGTAATTCATGTACACAATAGTACATACTCTGAGGCGGAGTTAAACGGTGCTTACTGACGTCATCGGAACATTGCCGCCGGTTGAAACACTAGCGTTTGTTTACGTAATAATTATTTCATACATTTCTTATCGGTTTATCACTATTTTTGGTAATAAACACTAAATAATATAATGATTTACCATTTACAATATAATAAATAATAATTTATATTGTTAAACTTGGCAAAGAAGATTTTTTTCTCAAATAAAATCATAAAAACGTTAAAAATTAATATCAAAATATGTATAATATGCTATCGGTGGGCCAAAAAAAACTTTAATAGTATTTTTTACTTAAAATTTTAGGTTAGGCGGCGCCTCACTTGCCTCACCCCCAAAACCGCCACTGTACAGATACCAATTAAGTTGTATGCGTCCGTTAAGAAAGGATTTTTGGAAATTCAACCCCTAAATAGAAAAATAAAGGGTCTTTTTCAGCTATGAAAAAAATAAAAAATTGGTACGCATATCTATGCATCAAGATAGATTTTCAAATGTATCTATGATATATATATAGAAAAAGACATTTCTGGTAGTTTTATATTTAAGAATATTAAATAAATTCGCTATATAATATCTAATCACTGTTTAAAATTATAAGATTTAACACTGCGTAACTATGTTATTTTATTATTAATAACAAATAAATAATTAATTAGCATTGAGTTCTTGAGTCTTTGAGGTGCATATTATTGTATTTCATTTATCAAGTATTTTATTTTTACTTTTGAGAGGTTGCGGGGGTGGAGCCTCTGCGGGTCTGTATAGTTTTATAAATGTAGCCCCCCCCAAATCAGTTATCTAATTTGCGCCTATGTCACACACGCACACACAGTCGTTATTAATAATTGTATTAAATGTTTAATGTGAATTATTGTTAAGTAATATGCATATTATAATGCTCGTTATCGCATGCTGCAACGTCGGCTGTTTAGTTACGATATTTCCACGGCCGCCGAATTACATTATATTGTGTAGGTGCCAATCGCCATCAGTTTTTCTATATTGTAATTTTTACGTGCGCGAATCGCCGTATTTTTTATATTGTATTTATTGTATTTATTGTGATAATCACCACGGAACGCGTATACTAATATTATAATTCCTTTATTGTAGTCATTACGGCGCTAATCGCTACGAAAGAACGACTGTTATTATTCATATTGTCGAATAATATTGATTATTGACCGTGATAATCGACGATATACTTTTATACTATATGAATCGTGAATTATATTGCAAATTGTATTATTAGTGCCACTAATGTGGACACAAATTATTTAGGCACAGGTAGCAGCTGGCCAGCAATGTGCACCAAATTATGTAAGTACCTTTTTATATTTATATTATTATTATATCTATTATTGTAACGCTGTTGAGCCAGAAGAGCTTTTTATTATTATTATATCTAAGGCCGTGTATGATTGTCAATAATATTATATCTTGTATATTGAAATTATACACACATATTTATTATTTTGCACTCGAATTGGTTCCCGTTACATTACGCATAAAATGTTAAATTGTTGATTTGGAAGTCAACTAGTCATCACTTAGGTTAGGTGTCAAAATATAAATAATAATAATAAAAAAAATACAATTATTTAAAATCGTTGATTTGCAAATTTGAAGCAAACTTTCTTTAAGTATTCAATCCGCGTAAGTTTCTCATTAATGTACTCACACTCACTCATACAATTTTCCAAGTATTTGTTATTTCTTTCCTGTTTGCTAGTAAGTTTGCTAGTATTATTACTTCGAAATGTAATATAATTTATTGTCTGAATGCTGTTTAAAGTCTCTATATTAGGATGGGCACTTGTTAATTCTTTATTTAGCTTTGAATCGTTTTCGCAACAATTTGTAATTCTATCAATATTTTTGTCAAATCTAGCCCAAATTTTCGGTGGAAAGATACTGTCTGTCATTATATATGTATCACGGATGTAGTCAATGAACTGATCCAATTTTGGGCAGCAAGGTTTTATGGCCATAAAATCATTATAAAAACAGTCTTCGACGTCTTCGGGTGATAATAAGGGCAGTCAAAAAAATAGTTTCAGAAGTTGTCCGATTTCTCAAGTATTATCTTTAAATTCATTCGAAAGACCAAACTGTTGAATTTTTCTCCACCATGACTGACATAACTGCAACCTCTAATTGTAACTTGAACTTGTAACTCTAATTGTAGCTGTGAAGTTATGGCACTATGAATAGCTGTTTCAAAATCAACGAAAATCGTGCCAACTGTTAGATATTTTGTGACCTTATTTAATGCGAGTATGTAAGTGTCAGAAGTCTTGTTCGGGAGTAGGCTGAATACGACAGGAACATAGTTATTTTGTACCTTGATAAAAAAAGAAAATAATTGGTAAAACTGCTTAGGACAACTATTAAATGTTCCATCAACAAATAACGTAGTTGCTATCTTGAGTTGTTCCAAGTTCTGCGTGCATGTAAATGTAATTATATTGTTGACAGAATCATTGTCATAAATAAAATTTTCTCCGAGATTAGTTATTAACGAATATTCACTGACATTTTTGTGCAGTTCTTCAAGATTAGAAGGTAACTTGGGAATCGTTCTTAATTAGCAGCATTCAAATTTTTATGTACTCAGTTTGAAGTAGTGACTCACTTTTACTGTTTGAAGCTATCTCCTTGCGTATAATTTTAGATGGTTTTAGAACACACATTAACGCAACTTTTTTACCAAGCCTACTTTTAAGTTAACAGTCCTAAGCATGTAAAATTAAGAAGGAAAATGTGCGTAAATAAACAAGAACCAATTCGGCTCAACTTAATAAAATACCTTTTTTGAACGGGAACCAATTCGGCTCAACTTAATAAAATACCTTTTTCAAACGGGAACCAATTTGGCCAAATGGGAACCAATTCGATTACGCCCGAGTGAGCGTACGAAGTATTTTGGTGACGGCCTATTATTGTTTGTTCCCGGCCTGTACAGTATATTTGGCAAAAAACACATCTGCAATAGCTTTCTACGCCTGTAGCGTCCTATTAAAGTTCCTATGTTTATATAAATATATATATTGATAAAGTACATACTTTCAAAATCTACACTTATGTAGTGCGTGTATACAATAATTTAAATAGTTGGCGTTATATCTCAATTTACATTTTGATTTACTTAAACAACCTCCTCAGCTAGAGTGACATTACCTTTAACAAATTTCCCATCGGCACCTGGAACACGTCAGCCAATAAATTATTCTTGTCGATATTATACATATATAAATAATCAGGGCTATGATTTGTATGCGATAAAAAATTGTACACGAAATACTTTTAAATTTTGTCGCTGGCGGGGGCAAATGCCTCCCATTAAACACTTTTCTGAGTGTTTAAAGTTTTCACTTTCGGCATTCGAAAAAATTAATTATAAAATCAATCTTTTTAATAAGTATAATAACGCACCTCACGAGTTTAATCCACGACTGTGACTACGAATTATTACGATAGGTTCTTACTATAAAATATATAGACAAGAATATTATGTGATATTCAGATAGAGTTATTGGATACAGATTGCCAAGTAGTAATAAGTTATCTGACCTTAGTACCTTACATATTTTTTATGCTTAAACGATAGTATGAATTTTATTTACCGGAAACTATTATTTTAGAAGTAACCCCTGTGCAATAACCAGATACGTCCAATATTGTGCTTGGGCGTAACTGATTATTACAGCGAACAAAATATTTTATTCTGGTCCATATAAGTCCTCTATTATAAAATACCATTATATATTATTAAATGATAATTGCACCGGTGTCTTCAGTTATTGTTTTCCAAATGTTGCGATTTTACGTTTATGTGCTTACGCGCAACGCGTTACTTGACTACCACACGCAGCGCCTACAAGTATACTATAGTATATATAGGTAAGTAGTGCAAGATTTAACGGTCGATAAGTCGGAAAATGCCAACGGGCCCCCTCCTAAATTGTGTACTGAGGCCCACCTAAATTATATAGTTGATTTTTTTTTAATTTTGACCAAAAAAAAATTTATATTGCAAACTGGAATATGTACTTAACAAACTTTTGTTGTATAAATTCTCAAAAAACTTCCCTTAGGTACCTCTTCAAAGCACTTTAATACCTATACGATATGCAATTATTATGAAGTGAAAATAATAAAGTTTAAAAATTTTGTTTGCGTTATATGGAAAAAATCAAATGTTTTCCTATTCAACCAATTTTTGGGTTGGGTGTCATTCTAATAGGTAGGTGCTTCAGTACTTGGTCTTGGTAATTACTAATCAGTGCCCGGTATGGCCTTATAGGTAATATAAAAATGGTTAGTTTGATGGCCAATTCATAATTAGCAACAAATAGATACAATCACGTACATAACACTAAATAATCAACTTGTGAAGTTATAAACAGCTTTATGACGATAAAGGTGGGTAAGTGGATGTCGCTCTGCCGTATAGTAGGTTACAAGTGGGTCAGTGTATAATACTATATAATACTGTTAAATGTTATTCATTATTATTAATACGGTAGCCGGTTGAATAAATATTATAAAATTACAACAAAATAACTAAAATAGTTATTCTTGGTTTTTTAAATGTAATTTCATAAAAATTTAAACTTAAAATAACTATACATAAAACTGTGTTTATGTATTTTTTAGATTTTTGCTAACAGAATTAATTACTTACGTGGAACATTGTTTTAAAGTTTTAATCCTCAGCGATAAAAGTTGAACATTTTATAAATTTTTAACTACCTACTAAATAATTTATTTGTGAATACTCTATTTAATTAATTTAGTCAAATAAAAATTGTGCCAATATATTTTTAATGTTTTTAAACTGATATTGTAACAATAAATATCAGGCGCTTTGTATTAAATGTTCACGCTTTTGGCCCAACAAATTAAACTTTATTGATATTCATAAAAAAAAACCTAAAAAAATTGAAATTTGAATTTATTCTTAAACAGCTCAAAACGAGTCAAAATGTCATGTATTTACGGTAATTTGTTTTAGAGTTACACCAAAAACAAAATCATGGGTGGGGTGGTCATGACGTAGGTATTGGTAGGAGGTGATGCGGGGGGTTATCAAGCGCGGCCAACGTTGCCGAGGTATTGGTAGGAGGTAAGGCTGGGGGTTATCAAGCGTGGCCAACGTTGCCTAGGTATGGGTGGGGTGGTGTCGTCATGACGTAGGTATTGGTAGGAGGTGAGGCGGGGGGTTATCAAGCACGGCCAACGTTGCCGAGGTATTGGTAGAAGGTGAGGCAGGGGGTTATCAAGCGCGATCAAGTATGCGTTCCGGGCCATTTCGAGCACTGCTTGTGATATCTATGAACGACGCGGACGTAACTACGTAATAGTACTCCATTACAAGACAGTAGTTACAACGGATGAAAAATGATTTTTGAGCTGAAAAGTGTGTTGATGATATTGATCACCAAGAACGAGTTGAGCACAACTGGAAGTTAATAGTTTTGAATATTAGGTACCTGCTACCTACCTATATCGTATATAATATGAAATAACTTGTCAAAACTTTATCATTATAATAATATATATACATGCACAGCCCACAGAATGTTCATAACCGGTATAAGTACATTTAAATTTCAGTAATACATTATGGGTACCTAATTATAATTAGTATTTAGCTCAACTATATTAAGCCAACGTTAAACATCTAAATTCAAACAATGCGCGTTTCGGGAATACTAGCTGACATGACCATAACTTTGAAATCAAGCCGGCTACTTTTTTTAATGATTCTAGTGTTATAGCAATGAATTGTAATAAAATATTAATATCAATATAAATTCGTGCCTACCTCACATCTACTATACACTTAACCTGGGATCAACTAATAACCTTTTATCAATGTGCCTAATTAAAAAAATATCAGATTCAAAAAGTAATTATAAATAGTACGTGTATTGCATTTTACAATGATTTGTTTTTTTCTGCAGTCTGTCCGAAACAATTTGGGTAGTAAAAATTCTCCGATATTCGAGATAAGCATTTTTTCTTGTAGAAAAGTGAATCAAGTTGCTACTTAAGAAGATGAAAGCTCGGTAAATTTACCAATTATTTTTTTACAGGTACCTAATTATTTTTTTACCGAAAAAACTTAATATGTTACACTTCAAATTAAACGCCTTAATGAGGCCAATATTCATCAGTCATAAGTTATGACTCATAACATATTAATAGAATGGAATAGTCGATACTGAAAAATGTAAAAAGTCCAAACTATTTAAATTCTAACAAAAGCACTTATGTAATAAATATAATACATAAATGCAAAATAAAATATTCACTGAAATTAATTATAAATGAAGAAATTATTATAAATACCTATTGTTTGTTAAATTAACATTCAATTATTCCTTAAAATAATACTAATGTAAAACTTTTGAGGGCTTTGGGGGACCGGTTAAACTTATCTGTTTATGTTCAAATTTACTATACATATTGGAACTTACTTAGGAGGACGATACCAACTCTTAAAAATAAATAACATGGGTACTTTTACCAAACCTATAATTTATTTAAAATTAAAATGGTTTTATCATAAATACATTCAACTTGTTGAATGGTATAAGCATATTATATAATATACAAAATTGTGTAAATGTTCTATTGGCATCATTAGAAATAATAGCTGACAAATTTTTACATCAAAATAAGTGAGGCGCGTCCCCAAATGGGAAGGGGGTGAATGGGTGTAATAGTAAACATAGGAACCCATGCATTGGTTGTCTCCGTCTTACACACGTATGATATAACAAATTTTCGTTCACTAGTTTCAATAGTGTGCTGTTAGTTTTTATATTAGAGTGATTTGGCCTATAATCAATTTTTTATATAATAACATTATCTGTGCTTAAGCGTTGGTTTTTATTTGTTTATTTAATTTTCAAGCGAGATATGAGCATTTTTTACTTTTTATATTTCACATTGAAAAATAAAAAAATGTTTAAAATCGGAACGCTTAATCACAGATAATATACTGACCTTAAAGTTTTATAATAGGTCAATTGACTCTAGTATCATAACTAATAGCACACTATTAAAACTAGTGAACGACAACTTGCTATGTCGTGCGTGTGTAAGACGGAGACACAACAAATGTATGGGTAGTGTCCTCTTAATACACTTTGTAAAATTATACATGTGTGTCTATCTTATGGCCCTACAACCTTCTAGTCATAGGTTATATACAAGTATTATAGATTACAGAATGGATATTTAGGGCACAGAATAGATTAAATTAAATTTATGCTGTGCCTAGGACATTTATTGAGCTTATCATAATGGATGAACATGAACAGAAAATGAATACCTATAAAATATAAATTATTTTTTTAATATTTTTATTCTGTAGTAGAAGCTTAGAGTAATAATAATAGATAACAATATAATATTTAATTTATAAATTTTTAGAAATGGCCTATCAATTCTGTAATATCTATGACGTATACATACCTGAATACCTTGAAATGTGAAATATTGGTTGGACTAATTTATTATTTATTTACTTAGTAGTATACTAATATCATAGTTAGATTTAAAAGTAAAAATTTTTATGAATTTCTAAATCAAAATAATTTGCAAATTTTCGTCATTTTTACGTATTTTGTCAATATTTGAACTTTAAATGCTTATAAAAAAAAAATTGTGATTATGGATTTTTAATTTTTTTCATCTACCTTTGAAACATTATACTAGGAGCCTTTTGTTAAATTTTCAAGCTTTTTTAACAAACAAATAACATTTTATTGATATTTATAGAAAAAAAACTAAAAAAAATGGAAACTGAAAAGGTCCGTTAACAGCTCTAAATAAATCAAAATATTTGTAAAATGTTATGGTGTATAGAAAATTCTAATATAAACATTCAGTCAAAATTTCATGTACCTACGGTCATTATTTTAAGAGTTGCACCAAAAACCAAAATCGATATTTTCGAAAACAGAATTTACGTAAAAATTCCCGTTTTTCCTTAATTTTTCTTTTGCTTTTCACGTCGTTTATGAAAACAACTGGGGAATTTTTACTTTTGACCCTCCAAAGTACCAACTAAATTCACTTTCCTATCAGAAATGATATTGTTGATGAAAATCTAAGCGTTTCTGCTGTCCTAAAATATGATGACAGACACAAAAATAAAAAAAAATTTAAAAAAAACACACATCATTGTAAAATCAATACATTCATCGCTCCGCTCAGAATCTAAAATCTTCTATAAAATTCCTTTATGCCTATATGGCTATATGACTAAACATATTAAAATTAAAAACGAAATAGCTTGGGCTAATATACTTATTATATTATAAGCCGCCTAGAATATGGCGTAGTTGGTATTATTTTTAGTGTTAACGATTTTAAACGTATACAATATGCTAAATAGTAATTTGCATTAATCACTATTGAATATTAATCGAATAACAATTAGAAAGTTTTTATTTAAAAGTATTTCGTGTACAATTTTTTATCGCATACAAATCCTCGCCCTGATTATTAATATATGTATAATATCGACAACAATAATTTATTGACCGACGTGTTCCAGGTGCCGATGGGAAAATAGTTAAAGGTAATTTTAAATATGTCACTCTAGCTGAAGAGGTTATTTAAGTAAATCAAAATGTATTATTTTTAGTGTAAACGATTTTAAACGTATACAATATGCTAAATAGTAATTTGCATTAATCACTATTGAGTATTAATCAAATAAAAATGTATAAAAGACGAAAATAAATACTGCACACTTTTAAATGTGCTACTTTACATTTAATATTAGCTACTGCACAACATTTTAGCCAATAAACTTAAATAATTATATTTCATGTAAAAACTCATTTCAATGACATGAACAGGGTTTGAGATAAGAATTTGTCTTGAAAAAATCTGGTATAGGTCAGATTTCAAAATATATATATATAAATATAGTGCTTATTTTATTTATAAAGGTTGTTTCTTTTTAATGGATTAATAGTTTTTTAATGTATATTTTCTACTTTAAAACAATGCAAGCAATAACAATTAGAAGTGAAAGAGTATCCGTTTTTTGAAATTGCTATTTTATTAAAAATTTTTTTTGTGTGTTTATTTTGATGATTTTAGGCTATTTTTAGTCCTGAACCCTGTTATGACCAAGTTCATACCAAATATTTTATATTTTATACTAATATTATTGTGAGCTATTAAACAATTTTACTTTAATTAGAAGCACGGGACTATGAAAAATTTATTTCAAAATTATGATACAGTTTCATCAAAATGATTGTTTTGCAGTAATGCAAAATATGAGTAAAGATATAACATTCAAACAATTAAAACAAACTTTCCAATCACTACAGACTTAAAATATATTAAAATTTAAAAATGATGTTAATAATATTATTATAGGTTTAATTTCACACTAATAATTATTATGACAACACCAATAATTGACAGAAAAATTAAGTATGTATCATTTACAATGTAATACCAATATCATTAAAAAAAAGTAATAATAATAATAATAATAATAAATATTTTTTTAAATCTAAAAAATACATAAACACAGTTATTTTAAGTTCAAATTTTTATGAAATTACATATTAAAAACCAAGAATAACTATTTTAGTTATTTTGTTGTAATTTTATAATATTTATTCAATCAGCTAACGTATTAATAATAATGAAAAACATTTAACAGTAAAAATATAATATAATATATCCACACTGACAAACCGTCACCACTCAGGATCATATTTCGTATAAAATAATATAAAATCATTTAATTCAAATTTAATACCATACATTATACAGTGACCCACTTGTAACCTACTATACAGTAGAGAGACATCCACTTACAAATCTTTTTCGTCATAAAGCTGTTGATAACTTCACATGTTGATTATTTAGTGTAATGTACGTGATTGTATCTATTTGTTGCTAATTTTGAATTGGCCATCAAACTAACCATTTTTATATTACCTATAAGGCCATACCGGGCACTGATTAGTAATTACCAAGACCAAGTACTGAAGTACCTACCTATTAGAATGACACCCAACCCAGTTTTTTCGGTGATTCAGTGAACCGAAAAATGCATGATCAAGCCGGCTCAGCAAGTTGAAATGTTTTTATTACAAGAATCCTTTTTTAAAAGTCACGCATCTTGAACTGTACACATTGGCGCAATTAGAGTTAAAATTCTAGGGGGGGGGGGGCTAACAAAACTATTTATATAAAGTAACCCATAGGGGGCTTATATTTAAACAATTAAGGGATATTTGTGGGGGGCTTAATTTCAGTCAAGAGGGCTAAGCCCCTCTAAACCCCCCTAGTTGCGCCAATGCTTATAAGTCGTAGGTTATATATTTAAAGTTGTAAATATTTTGTTTCCAATGACTTTTTATCATTATGTTCAATATACTTAATTATATAGAAAAGAAACGGCTGGAAATGTTACTTACAAGTTACAAATACAATTGATAAAAATTGGTTGAATAGGAAATCATTTAATTTTTTTCATATAACGCAAACAACATTACTAAACTTTAATATTTTCACTTCATAATAATTGCATATCGTATAGGTATTAAAGTGCTTTGGAGAGGTACCTACCGGAAGTTTTTTGAGAATTTTTACAACAAAAGTTTGTTAAGTACATATTCCAGTTTGCAATATAATTTTTTTTTTTGGTCAAAATTAAAAAAAAATCAATATTTGTAATTTAGGTGGGTCTCAGTATGTAATTTAGGAGGGGGCCCCGTCGGCATTTTCCGACTAAACGACCGTTAAATCCTGCACCACTGACCTATATATACTACATCTAAGCTTACTAAACGGGCGACCTAAACTATATCTCTAATCTGAGCGGCTTCAAAAACATTGTATTAGATTATTAATGTTAATTAGTCCGTTGAAACTAATTTAACATCAAACTTGTTAAAATACGTATAAAAATTAAAATTTGTTGTAGGCGCTGCGCGTGGTAGTCAAGTAACGCGTTGCACGTAAGCACATAAATATAAAATCGCAAACTTTGGAAAACAATAACTGAAGACACCGGTGCAATTATCATTTAATAATATAAAAGAGGACATATATGGACCAGAATAAAATATTTTGTTCGCTGTAATAATCAGTTACGCCCAAGCACAATATTGGACGTATCTGGTTAAGGCACAGGGGTTACTTCTAAAATAATAGTTTCCGATAAATAAAATTCATACTATCGTTTAAGCATAATAAATATGTAAGGTACTAAGGTTAGATAACTAATTACTACTTGGCAATCTGTATCCAATAACTCTATCTGAATATCACATAATATTCTTGTCTATATATTTTATCGTAAATACCTATCGTAATAATTCGTAGTCACAGTCGTGGATTATACTCGTGAGGTGTTTTATTATACTTATTAAAAAGATTGATTTTATAATTAATTTTTTCGAATGCCGAAAGTGAAAACATTAAACACTCAGAAAAGTGTTTAATGGAAGGCATTTTCCCTACGCCAGCGACAAAATTTAAAATTATTTCGTGTACAATTTTTTATCGCATACAAATCTTAGCCCTGATTATTAATATATGTATATTATCGACCACAATAATTTATTGACCGACGTGTTCCAGGTGCCGATGGGAAAATAGTTAAAGTTAGTTTTAAATATGTCACTCTAGCTGAAGAGGTTATTTAAGTAAATCAAAATATAAATTGAGATATAACTTTTTTTAAATTATTGTATACATGCACTACATAAGTGTAGATGTTGAAAGTAGGTATTTTACATTATATATATTTATATAAGCATAGGAAATTTAATAGGACGCTACACGCATAGAAAGCTACTGCAGATGTGCTTTTTGCCAAATATACTGTACATTTACCATTAAATTATTTAGTTTGGTTTTGGTTCGCTGCGCAAACACTAGTGAGCTATGTGGTGTAATGATGTGTGTTGGTGTGTGTGTGTGTGTGTGTGTAGGCTTAAAACTATGGAAATAAATTATACCATTAGGTTTATAGTGCAAAATAAATTGTATAATTTCAATACAATAGTTATAATATCATTGATAATAATACACAGCCTAATATAAATATAAAAAGGAACTCACATAATTTGGCGCCGCAATGCTGGCCAGCTGCTACCTATGCCTAAATAATTTGTGTCCACATTAGTGGCAATAATAAGACAATTTGCAATATCATTCACGATTCATATAGTATAAAAGTAGAATAAATAGCGTACACGGTCAATAATCAATATTATGCAACAATATGAAGAATAACAGTCGTTATTCGTGGTGATTAGCGCCGAAATGACTACAATATAGAAATTATAATATTAGTATACGTGTTCCGCGGTGATTGGCACACACTAAAATACAATAAATACAATATAAAAATACGGTGATTCGCGCACGTAAAAATTACAATATAGAAAGACTGATGGCGATTGGCACCTAGACAATATAATGTAATTCGGCGGCCGTGCAAATATCGTAACTAAACAGCCGACGCGGCGGCATGCGATAACCAGCTTTATAATCTGCATATTAATTAACAATAATTCACAATTAACATTTAATACAATTATTGCAATAATGACTGTGTGTGCGTGTGTGACATAGGCGCAATTTGAATTAACTGATTTGGGGGGGCTAAATGTATAAAATCAATACAGATCCCCGCGTCCCTTCACCACTTATTATAATGTTTACGGTAGTAATATATTACAAAAACATTTAGTTTGGTACTCAACAGTAAAAATAAAATACTTGATAAATGAAATACAATAATAAACACCTCAAGTACTCAACAACTCAATGCTAATTAATTATTTGTTTGTAATTAAAAATAAAATAACACAGTTACGCAGTGTTAAATCTTGTAATTTTAAACAGTGTTTAAATATATAGTGAACTTATTTAAAATTCTTAAATTTAAAACTACCAGAAATGTATTTTTCTATATCGACATCACAGAAGCATTAGATGCTTAGATGTGCGTACCAATTTTTTATCTTCCTCATAGCTGAAAAAGACCCCTTATTTTTCCATTTAGGAGTTGAATTTCCAAAAATAATTTCTTAACGGACGCATACAACATAATTCGATTACATTTGCAGAACCCGTGAGCAGTGGTGAATGACAAGAAATATGATGAGCATATTATATTCGATAGGTATATTATTATAATAATTTATAATGCCTCTTAATTCCGATTAACTTTTGTTAAAACACGGAAAAGGGTACCTACTACAATTGTAAATGTGGCTTGGTGTGGCACGATGTCTGGCTTCAATCACTGATGTGCTCTATATGATGAATATGGATTAAAATATTGTTTGATTCATAAACCCCCTCCCCTCTTACCAAAGGTAAAATTGTGTATACCTATGCCACTCGACTATCTATATACTTATAATTTATCATATAAGTTGTTATTATAAGTTGTTGGTAAACCTAACCTACTTCATGGGTTATATTAATATAAACAAAATTCAAATAAATATAATAAAACTTTTTTTTTTTTAGTTTCTTTTTTAAGCACCGACAACTATGGCTATAATTATTTTGTTGGTTTGGAGCAACACCAATACGTGTATATGGGGCGAGGATTATTGTACCTATTATTATTATATTTTTTAAATTACAATTTATTTTTGATTTTACGATCACTACGATCTCTTAATGTTACTTTTTAGTAATTATAGTATTTTTTAATATGAGTTTTTTCTTTATTTTTACGCCTAATACTCTACGAGTCTCTAAAGACTTTTATTGAATATAATATTATAATGTTCATGTTACAAGATAGCGTAAAAACTACAAAAGTTAAGTTAAGCCACCGATAAAATACGTATTATAACTGTTATAACACGTATAGGTTTTATATAATATACATATATTTAGAAGGTATATAAAATACATTGCCGCAGTTTGAATAATGTATCTTATCGGTTTTGTCTTATGTCGCACATTGTATATGTTAATTTTTTTCGCCGCAGTGAACATAATAATATTATCAACTTTTAGAAAAAAGGATATTTTTGCGGCAGTTTACCATTTCCTTTGTGTGCCCCTATAACCAATAATATACATATATTATCATTACTAGTTGTAATAATCTTTACTAATTTTTTTAACAGTTATCTTTATATTCAGTTATATAAGTTCTAAGTGTATTATACACGCTGTTAAAATTTCCAGTTTACAAAACAAATTAGTGTAATTATTTTTTTGTTATTATTGTGTATCATATTAAACAATATTTTTATCTGACCATGGGAAAATGTACAGTCATAGGCAAAAATTCGGTGGGGTGTCTAGGGTGGGCTTAGCCTCCTCTAGTTTTATTTAAGCCCCCCTAAGTTTTTAAATATATTCATTCTTTAATGCAACTAAGAAAAAAATTATCAAATTATAAAAAAATTAAATATGGCAGTTTTTAGCCAACTTAATAATTAGTGTGCCTACCGTATGTTGTCTAATAAGTGATAAGCAGGGCTCGGAACTTTATGCATTTGCATCTTTCTCAGGGAGCTGCATATTTCAAATCTGATTCAATACAAATTAATTTCATGAACCATACTATTGAAATACAACAATTTATGTAGTATATTTTTTAATGTTTTACTAAATTTATATGATTTTGCATATTTAAAGATTTCGAGTGGGTATATAAATGCATTTTATGTTAAAGCATTTAAGAAATCAACAAAAATAAACAAGTTTTTAATAATTGAATATGGAAATTCAATGATTTATAAATAAATAGTACCGTATATGATAAAGTGTAGGAAATCTATTTGAACGCATTCTACTCTAAAATGGTACATGTGCTGCTCATGGCCTCCAAATAGTTTCGGAGGAATGCGAAATCAGTTTAGTACTGTTCGTAAAATCGTAGCCAACATAAAAAAAAATATTTAAAAAAGCATCATCACGTATAAAAGTTTTCAAAAAATACGCACCGGAGATCTCTCCTATTAACTTCCAGAACCAATCATAACTAGTTGGAGTACCTGCATCAATGCAGTACTTTATTATTGTAAATACTATGAAAAAATGTGAGATGTTGTAAATATGTTGGATGAATACTAATTAATACCTAAAATTATTTAATAACCGCTGTATACGATAAATTCAATTTTTTTTAAATTAGATTTTGGGAATAAATTTAGTATAACAGCTCCAAATCATCAAAAAATAAATATAAAAATAAAATATTTATGATTAAAAAATATTTTTTTATAATTAAATCTTGAAACATATATTTTTTATAAAATAGTATATGCATATTATACTGCGTGTTTGCGTTTTTTTAGTGCATACGTATGCACACATTTCATTGCTTTTTAGCGCATTAAGTTCCGAGTCCTGGATAAGTGATAATTAATATAAGTTTATAGAATATATAATCAATTGTGAGCATAAAATCAAATTAACACCTAACCTACAGGTATACTATAACGACCTAATGAGGATCTATTTATTTATTAATATATATTCTATGGTACCTGAATAGCAGTATTTGTATGCTACATTAAATTATGAATTACCAAAATAAGAAAGTGGCTATTTGATTACCTCAACCATTTAACTCACCTGACAACTGTAATATTATATTGATATGCATGTATTTATTAGTTCATATATCATAGGTAGGTATACACAATATGTTTTTATGGGTTGTGCAGTATATCGTTTGCATTTTGTGTAGTTATATACTACGGCGAATGTCATTCGAGGTGACTGACCTGCTAGACACTCAAATAATTCGTTGGCTATATGATTTGCATGGACGCCCGAAATTTTTTAAATTTTTTTCATGTAATGTCGCGTTTTCGGCGGCATCAAAGAACGTTGTCCGCGATCCGCCGCAGTTGGATTGCATACCTGATGCCGTGACCCAGCCGTTCCACATTGTCCGCTATCCGACAATAACTAAGATGACTGACATGGTAGACACCAAAAATCTCGTGGCAGCTATATGATTTTTTTACGGAATTTCGATTTTCCGGCGGCATAACCCGGCCTACCACGTCGAACCGCAGTGGTCCTAACCTTATCACCTGACCTCCTTATCACACACCAACTGGCTCGAGATCGACGACCAGAACAAAAGACCACTGCAGCTTCCGACATCGGTTAAGACTCTTCACCAACTCGGGGGGTTGGGGGTTCTCCACCAGCGACGCTCGGAGAGCTAGTATTATATAAAACAGTAAACTGACTGACTGATCTATCAACGCACAGAAATGTATCTGTTATATATATTATATAG
Source organism: Metopolophium dirhodum (assembly GCF_019925205.1). Lineage (NCBI taxonomy): Eukaryota > Metazoa > Arthropoda > Insecta > Hemiptera > Aphididae > Metopolophium > Metopolophium dirhodum. Next base: position 6,499,800 of record NC_083560.1, read on the forward strand.
AAAAAGACATTTCTGGTAGTTTTAAATTTAAGAATGTTAAATAAATTCGTTATATATCTAATCACAAAATTATAAGATTTAACACTGATATTGTTTTTTTATTTTATGTTATTTTATTTTTAATTACAAATTAATAATTAATTAGCATTGACTTGCAAACTGGAATATTTACTTAACAAACTTTTGTTGTATAAATTCTCACAAAACTTCCCGTAGGTACCTCTCCAAAGCATTTTAATACCTATACAATATGCAATTATTATGAAATGAAAATATAAAGTTTAAAAATTTTGTTTGCGTTATATGAAAAAATTAAATGATTTCCTATTCAACCAATTTTTATCAATTGTATTTGTAACTTGTAAGTAACATTTCCAGACGTTTCTATTCTATATGATTAAGTATATTGATCTTAATGATAAAAAGTCATTGAAAACAAATTTTTACAACTTTAAAAATATCACCTACATTTTATAAGTATTGGTGCAACTACGGGGGACTAGGGGGGCTTAGCCCCCCCACAAATATCCCTTAATGATATAAATATAAGCCCCCCTATGGGTTATTTTAGATAAATAGTTTTGTTAGCCCCCCCAGAAATTTAGTTAGATGCAGTTAGATGCGTGACTTTTAAAAAAGGATTCTTGTAATAAAAACATTTCAACATGCAGAGGCTCACTGAACCACCGAAAAAATTGGGTCGGGTGTAATTCTAATAGGTAGTACTTGATCTTGGCAATTACTAATCAGTGCCTGGTATGGCCTTATAGGTGATACAAAAATGGTTAGTTTGATGGCCAATTCATAATTAGCAAAGAATAGTTACAATCACGTACATTACACTAAATAATCAACTTGTGAAGTTATAAACAGCTTTATGACGAAAAAGGTGGGTAAGTGGATGTCACTCTGCTGTATAGTAGGTTACAAGTGGGTCACCGTATAATGGATAGTATTAAATTTGAATTAAATTATATAATATTATTGTATACGAATTACAATTCTGAGCGGTGACGGTTTGTCAGTATGGATATCTTATATTATATTTTATTTATACTGTTAAATATTATTCATTATTATTAATACGGTAGCCGGTTGGTAAAAAATGTACGTACATTTACGTAAATTTAACTAAAATTTACCGGTAAATTTACGATAAACATCCCATATCCCGACCCACTCAACACCTACTGGTTACTGCACAGCATAGCTTTACCCACTTGGCCACCTTTTCTTATTTTTTAATTTACAGAATTTATACCTACTCGTTTTATTTTATGAAATATTATGTTAGAATTCTGTTATTTGACAATTTATCGATCCCGTTAACAAGGATAAGCGTAAAAAGCTGAAATATACCCGCTTAAATTTCATAATTTACCATTTGTAGGGTAGATTACACCCCGAGGATAGCCAAAAAGGTTATTCTTATTTTATGGATAAAACACAAAATTTTAGCTATACTTTTATTTCACATCGTGGCGTGCCAGTAATATTATGTATCTTACAACTGAGAACAAATTACAAATAATCAGTGTTGAGACTTATCTAAAAAAAATTTTCTAGATAATTATTTAGTTATCTTTTATCTTATCTAGATAAATATAGTTGCGGTTTATCTAAATAATTATCTAAGATTGAAAAAAAAATTCGTCCATCTAGATAAATTCGTCTCTATACAAAAAAATGAAATGAAACAAAATAATTTTTATTGTCAATTTTTTTTTTTTTTTTGATAATTAATACTTTTAATTTAAAGTGTCGTCATCTCAGTAAAACAGTTGTATGTTCATAATAATATTATATATTAGGTACCTATTATTTATTATTGATATTTTCGTAAGGGCCCCAGCTTAGTGCTCAAATATACATTTGTTATCCTGTGTTGGTGACTCGTCAACAGTAATTTAGTGGAAAAATAATTATAATGATTTAATTCATAACTTATAAGTTATAAGTTATTCTTTTGTAGAGTAAACTACTCAGTCAGAGTTATTTAGTATACCGCGTATTTAATTGTGTTTTCCTAGTTCCGACGTGTATTGTACCGATACGGGTCAACTGTGTCAACCAACTGCAATGGGTCTTGAATTTTTAATTAGGTTTGGGTACGATTGATATTTTAAGTAATCGAATCTAAATAAATCTTTATATAATTATTATTTATCAGTAATAAGCTAATAACTAATAATTAATAACATTATATTTGTAACAGTGTATATCGTTTACCTGAATTTCGGCACATTTGAAAATATGCCGTTGTGTTGTAAATGTTTGAATAAATAATACTACAAATTAATTTTATAAATAATTCATATCACCTGTTACCTGTGTATAAATTATATTATCATTATGACATGATCTCAACGTGAATAATCATATCTTATTTATTGTATAGTATATACTTATGCAATGTACATAGTAAACATGATATTAAATGTACTTTACATAATAACAAATAACTGTAAATCTACTAAAAAAAATTTTAAATACATACTAAAACTGTTGTGAAGGTTCATAATAATTAAAGTTTACTATGACGAGTTGTTTAAATAGTTTTTCTTAATGTTATACCTAATTTTGAAAATATTTTTTTCAGTTATACCTTAGTTATTGATTGATAATAAATAATAATGTTCACTGCTAACATTAATTTAAACACATAGCCGGTGTCAGGGCCGGAACTATGTGGATGAGAGGGGAGGGGAAGTCGGGGATTTATCTTTGGGTGTAAACTTTTCGTGGGCGTATTTTTAAGGTTTTAAGAGGCGGGGGGTTATCAAGCGTGGCCAACGTTTCCGAGGTATTGCTAGGAGGTGAGGCAGGGGGTTATCAAGCGCGGCCAACGTTTCCGAGGTATTGGTAGGAGGTGAGGCAGGGGGTTATCAAGCGCGATCAAGTATGCGTTCCGGGCCATTTCGAGCACAGCTTGTGATATCTATGAACGACGCGGACGTAACTACGTAATAGTACTCCATTACAAATCAGTAGTTACAACGGATGAAAAACGATTTTTGGGCTGAAAAGTGTGTTGATGATATTGATCACCAAGAACGAGTTGAGCACAACTGGAAGTTAATAGTTTTGAATATTAGGTACCTGCTACCTACCTATATCGTATATAATATGAAATAACTTGTCAAAACTTTATCATTATAATAATATATATATACATGCACAGCCCACAGAATGTTCATAACCGGTATAAGTACATTTAAATTTCAGTAATACATTATGGGTACTTAATTATAATTAGTATTTAGCTCAACTATTTTAAGCCAACGTTAAACATCTAAATTCGAACAATACGCGTTTCGGGAATACTAGCTGACATGACCATAACTTTGAAATCAAGCCGGCTACTTTTTATACTGATTCTAGTGTTATAGCGATGAATTGTAATAAAATATTAATATCAATATTAATTCGTGCCTATCTCACATCTACTATACACTTAACCTGGGAACAACTAATAACCTTTTATCAATGTGCCTAATTAAAAAAATATCAGATTCAAAAAGTAATTATAAATAGTGCGTGTATTGCATTTTACAATGATTTGTTTTTTTCTGCAGTCTGTCCGAAACAATTTGGGTAGTAAAAATTCTCCGATATTCGAGATAATTATTTTTTCTTGTAGAAAAGTGAATCAAGTTGCTACTTAAGAAGATGAAAGCTCAGTAAATTTACCAATTATTTTTTTACAGGTACCTAATTATTTTTTTACCGAAAAAACTTAATATGTTACACTTCAAATTAAACGCCCTAATGAGGCCAATATTCATCAGTCATAACTAGGGCTCGGATTTTGTAGCAAAATAAATCCTTAGAAAAGCATTTTAAGTAACCAAAAAAAGCAAATAAAAAGCATTTATTAATTTAATTCTAAAAAAACAAAATTTAAATTACACTTAAAATTAAATAATAAAAAAGGAATTTACGACCATATATTTAGTCGAGTTACTTTCATTAAAACTCATTCTATTGGGTGCTAATATATTTTTGTACATAGAAAAAGACCTTTCCACGCTCAATGTATGTAATCGGTACATATTTCATATAAACTAAATCATTTGAATCATACTGTTACGTATAGTAACCATATTTACGTTTAGTGCAGTGCCATTATGAATACTATTGACTTTTGAAGTTCTGCCCATCCATTATTCTTTGAAAAAATACACAATTGCACTTTTCTAAAATCAATTTCGATACGTCACCCCATTAGCTTCCTCTAACTTTTGTTTTGCTTCTAACACAATACCTATACTTTTTGCCAAGATTTCGCCTAAAAAAAATTAATATATAAATACAGCAAATACTTGAAACAAAAATAAAAAATACCTCTTTTTTCTAATTGTGTAATTGCATGTGGTATAAATCCAAAATTTGTTGTAATATAGACGAGATTTGAATGTAGAGATTGATCTTTTATATGCTCTTTTACAACATTCACACACTGGGCATTCTCGCTGAATTCTTCAACTGCACTTTTTATTTCATTTAAATATGTCCAATAATATTCGACATTTTTCATTTAAATAGCGATCCGTTTTGGACATTTCAGTAATGTTTTTTTCATCTTGGCAATCAGACCATCGACTTTTGGTAATTGTGCACGCACTTTTTCACACACATTATGGAGGGCATGAGTTAAGCATGTCACATGCAAAGCTTTTGGATACAGTGTTTGAATACAGCGGCCAGCTTTTCTTCATATACAGCGTGGCGTCCGAAACAAATAATAAAATGTCCTCATGATTAACATTATTTGGCCATAAAATATGCATAGATTTGTCAAATAATTGAAAAATAGTACTACGGTTCACTTTGTCTAAATATTCTGTGTGAATAAGATAGGTTTTACCAACATCTTGTGGTTTCAAAATACCAATAATGACATTACGTCGTACACTGCTGTCAATTGTTTCATCTTTGCAAACCCATATTTTTTGGCCGTTCACAGCAAAGCGTATTTTTAGCTATCGTATTAGTGTAGCAAGAATCGAAGTATCATCCTTTTCGTAAAGTTGATTCATTTGGAATAGTTTTATTGCAATATTTTGAAAGAAATGACCGAAAATGTTCGTTATTTAATTTGTTTACGGGGGTATTCGCCGCTACAAGTGCGGAACATAGTTCAGCATTAAAATCAGACTTAAGAAATTATTGAATGAATGGCTGAACTGCATTATGTTTTGCAGCTTCAAGTTTTTTCAATGCTTCTTTGTGTTTTTCTCTGCAATATGTTGTTGAACGTTATATTTTTTATCCGAATTTATTTTGACTTCACACAATTTACAAAATATAATATTTCCGTCAGTCATAAGCACATTTTCACCGAATTCTCTTACGATTTTTTTTTAATTTTAAATTTAAATTTTTAACTTTTGGCATTTTGGCGATGAGTGAAATTTTTAGAACAGCATACGTCTATACCTCACTGATTATCGATTGATATTTACCGGCCAACTAAAGTATTAGAACGTGCTATAAAACGCAGGTATAATTCAGATAATTTTCCCTTTCTTTGAGTCGTAAATACAACTATAGATAATTGTAGATGAAACTATTTCGGCACAATAACGACAGTTATTTTGTCAGTCATATATTTATTACTGGTTTTTTCACTGGTTTTATAATATCTGGTAATAATAATATGGTCCAAGACGTATAATATACATAAAAATAAGCTAATTTTTCAAGAAAAATATGTAAAAATCAAGAAAAAAATAACCAAATAGGGGAAAAAGCAATAAAAAGCAGGTTCTGTGGGAAAAAGCAAAAAAAAATTTACTTCATTAAAATAAGAACGATTTAAAACGTATTTATACATAAGAATTATCTTTCTATCACACTCCCCTCCAAAGAAGCATTTGCTACGAAATCCGAGCCCTAGTCATAACATATTAATAGAATGGAATAGTCGATACTGAAAAATGTAAAAAGTCCAAACTATTTAAATTCTAACAAAAGCACTTATGTAATAAATATAATACATAAATGCAAAATAAAATATTCATTGAAATTAATTATAAATGAAGAAATTATTATAAATACCTATTGTTTGTTAAATTAACATTCAATTATTCCTTAAAATAATACTAATGTAAAACTTTTGAGGGCTTTGGGGAACCGGTTAAACTTATCTGTTTATGTTCAAATTTACTATACATATTGGAACTTACTTAGGGGGACGATACCAACTCTTAAAAATAAATAACATGGGTACTTTTACCAAACCTATAATTTATTTAAAATTAAAATGGTTTTATCATAAATACATTCAACTTGAATGGTATAAGCATATATAATATACAAAATTGTCTAAATGTTCTATTGCATCATTAGAAATAATAGCTGACAAATTTTTACATCAAAATAAGTGTGGCACGTCCCCAAGGGTGGGGGGGGGGGGTGAATGGGTGAAACAGTAAACATAGATACCCATGCATTTGTTGTCTCCGTCTTACACACGTACGACATAACAAATTTTCGTTCACTAGTTTCAATAGTGTGCTGTTAGTTTTGATATTAGAGTGATTTGACCTATAATCAATTTTTTAGATAATTATATTATCTGTGTTTAAGCGTTAGCTTTTATTCGTTTATTTAATTTTCAAGCGAGATATGAGCATTTTTACTTTTGATATTTCACATTGAAAAATAAAAAAATTTTAAGAATGTTTTATAAACTTCAAGTCAATTCACTCTAGTATCATAACTTAAAGCACACTATTAAAACTAGTAAACGACAACTTGCTATGTCGTGCGTGTGTAAGACGGAGACACAACAAATGTATGGGTAGTGTCCTCTTAATACAATTTGTAAAATTATACATGTGTGTCTATCTTATGGCCCTACAACCTTCTAGTCATAGGTTATACACAGGTACTAATTTACCTACCTACTGTTAAAATAAAAAGGAACTTTTTTTAATAGCTAGGAATTCAATATTCATACTATTACAAGTATTACAGATTACATAATGGATATTTAGGGCACAGAATAAATTAAATTAAATGTATGCTGTGCCTAGGACATTTATTGAGCTTATCATAATGGATGAACATGAATAGAAAATATTATAGAAAATGAATACCTATAAAATATAAATTATTTTTTTAATATTTTTATTCGGTAGTAGAAGCTTAGAGTAATAATAATAGATAACAATATTATATTGTATTTTTAAATTTTTAGAAATGGCCTATCAAATTTGTAATATCTATGACGTATACATACCTAAATACCTTGAAATGTGAAATATTAGTTGGACTAATTTATTATTTATTTACTTAGTAGTATACTAATATCATACAATAGGTAATATTTTGAAGATTTGAAATTCATAATTATTTATTTATAAAACGATAATATTAAGAATTACATAATATATTATAATAGATAGTTAAGTTCATAAAATCGTCGATTATCACGGTCAATAATCAATATTATTCGACAATATAAATAATAACAGTCGTTATTTCGTGGTGATTAGCGCCGAAATGACTACAATATAGAAATTATAATATTAATATACGCGTTCCGTGGTGATTAGCACACACTAAAATACAATAAATACATTATAAAAAATACGGCGACGTAAAAATTACAATATAGAAAAACTGATGGCGATTAGCGCCTAGACAATATAATGTAATTCGGCGGCCGTGCAAATATCGTAACTAAACAGCCGACGCGGAGGCATGCGATAACCAGCTTTATAATCTGCATGTTACTTAACAATAATTCACAAAAAAACATTTAATACAATTATTACAATAACGACTGTGTGTGCGGGTGTGACATAGGCGCAATTTGGATAACTGATTTGGGGGGGCTAAATTTATAAAATCAATACAGATCCCCGCGTCCCTTCACCACTTATTATAGTTTTTACGGTAGTAATATATTACAAAAACATTTAGTTTGGTACTCAACAGTAAGAATAAAATATTTCATAAATGAAATACAATAATATACACCTCAAGTACTCAACAATTCAATGCTAATTAATTATTTATTTGTAATTAAAAATAAAATAACATAGTTACGCAGCGTTATATCTTATAATTTTAAACAGTGATTAGATATATAGCGAATTTATTAATTATTCTTAAATTTAAAACTACCAGAAATGTCTTTTTCTATATATACATCACAGAAGCAGATTTTTAAATGCTAAATAGTTGTTAATTTTAGATGTTAAATTTTTAACTGCAACCTTCTATATATATATATATATATATATTATATACAACCTATATACATATCGAAACGATAACTTATATTCATACATTTATCGTTTAATTAGGTATAATACGTGTTATAACAGCTATAATACGTATTTTATCGATGGCTTAATTTCATGATCGATAACGTTACGCCATCTTGTAACATGAACATTATAATATTATACTCAATATAAGCCTTTAGAGTCTCGTAGAGTATTAGGCGTAAAAATAAAGAAAAAACTAATTTTAAAATTGAAAAATATTATTATTACTAAAAAGTAACATTAAGAGATCGTAGTGATCGTAAAATCAAAAAAAAAATTGTAATTTAAAAAATATAATAATAATAGGTACAATACCCCTCACCCAACATACACGTAATGGCGTGTTGCTCAAAATCAACAGTAACCACCAACAAAATAATAATAGCCATATTTGTCGGTGCTTAAAAAAGAAACTAATAAAAAATATAAGTTTTATTACATTTATTTGTATTTTGTTTATATTAATATGACCCATGAAGTAGGTTAGGTTTACCAACAATTTATAATAACAACTTTTATGATAAATTATAAGTATATAGATAGTCGAGTGGCATAGGTATACACAATTTTACCTTCGGTAAGAGGGGAGGGGGTTTATGAATCAAACAATATTTTAAGAGGCACACATTACCTAATGTAAAATCAATACCTTTTCTTTGCTCAAAATTTAAAATGTTCACGAGGATCTATCTTCCATATTCATCATAAGGAGCACATCAGTGCCACACCAAGCCACATTTACAATTGTAGTAGGTATCCTTTTCCGTGTTTTTACGAAAGTTAATCGGAATAAAGAGGCATTATAAATTATAACAATAATATACCTACCTAATATACAATTCTTATCGTATTTCTTGTCATTCACAACTGCGCACGGCTTCTGCAAATGTAATCGAAATGTTACACGAAATGTTCGTTAACAGCTCAAAAAGAGTAATTATCAAGTATCTACAGTCATTCGTTTTTTTAATTACAATAAAATAAGAAAATTGTTACATGAGAAATCGAGTCGATATCAAATGTTGTAAAAATATAAATTTCAGTCGCTAATAAAAATTTAATTTAAGTTTCTTGTAGACATTATTTTATTTGATAAAGGTAGACAAACTTATGAGGAATCTTGTATTATATTTTCAAATCTTAGATTTAAAAATAAAATTTTTTATGATTTCTTAACTCTAAATAATTTGCAAATTTTCATGATTTTTTCGTATTTTTTTAAGATTTGAACTTTAAATGGTTATAAATAAAAACTGTGACTAAGGAGCTTGAAATTTTTTCAAATATCATTGTAATATTATAGTAGGAGCTTTGTATTACATTTTCAAGCTTTTTTACCCAACAAAAACAGTTTTATAAACATCCATAGAAAAAAAAACTAATAAAATTGGAAACTGACAATGTTCCTAAACATTTCAAAACAAATCAAAATATTTTTAAATTTTGTCGAGTATATAATATATATATAACCATTGAAAATTTCATATATATATGTATTCATTTGTTTAAGAGTTGCACCCGCCAAAGTACCAATAAAAATTACATATAAGAATCTAAAATAAGTACACACGTCAAAATTTAATAATCTTAAAACTTGTTTTATTTATAGTAATAATTTGTTTAATAATTTGGTATTTTCTCCAACGGAGTTAATTATTATTAGTTATTGATTCCTCTGCAACGACTGAGTGTGTACACGATTTTTTTGATACAATTAGAAGTACTATTTTTAGGTAACTTTTTGGTAGGTGGGTGGGTGGTTCTATTCTTTAACCACCAACTGAAAAATGTCAAATCACCTCTGCGACATGTGGGAAAAAGCATTCAAATATAAAAGTTTTTTGCATTCCTTGTGCAAATCTAAATATAGTCACCTAAAACAAACAAATGGTCACTTACCCGCTTTTTTTATTTAATTTTTTCAGTTGTGGCTCTGTTATATACGCGCCTATTGTAACTTTAAGGCGGTATGCGTTTACGATTTTCGAACTCAAAATATTATAATGTTTAATTTTCGAAAACCCTATTGCACGCTTACCGCGGTACGCGCAGCTGTGAACGCCGAACAGCGGCCTACTGAAGTGTTATCGACTTTATAATAAACTAGCGCTTCAGTTTAGACGGGGGAGACCCCCGGACCCCCCACCCCCTTATAACCTAACCTAACCATATTAGCTAAAAAAGGATACCAGTTTTGTAAACACAGTCGAATTATAAAAATCGCACTTATAATAATCGTGATTTTGATGGTCGGAGGTGATTTGGTGATAAACTCTTGATGTCCATGTCTATATTTGTTTAATATTTACTTAGATAAATATGCATTTTTTTGTTTTGTGAATAATAAATTCAGTTACGGTGCGCGAGTCTCTGGACCCCCTCACTAATTTAATTTATCTTTACTGTTAAAATTAAATTAATATCTTTAAAAAATAGAAAAAAAATAAATTAATATAAATAATGCTGTAAACCATTTTGAAACTAATAATACAAAAAAAATTTTATGAACTTATAACAAACAGGAACGGAGTAGGAAAAAAATTCAAGCCAGGAAAATACATTTCCTCCGGGCCATTAAATATTATCATCACTAGAAATTTTATTTTACTTATGTATGTAATGTATTTTATATTTAAATGTATATAGGGAAATAATATTATAAAAATATTATGCATATAGGTATGTATATTTTATTGATAAAACTAACTTAATCATTAAAATTTAATAATCTTAAAATGTTTTTACATAATATAATATTTTAATAATATTTAATATTATGCTGAAATAAAATAAACACACCAACTTACAAACGACTAATAAATTTAACTTAACTTGTTTTATTTATAGTAAAAATTTGTTTAATAATTTATTTTTTTCTACAGCGGAGTTAATTATTTCGTCATTGTTTAAGTTCGATTAGTATTTTTTTTCTCGATGGCCATGAACATGAAAGTGGTCATTGTTCATCGTACTCCTTAGTTGGTATTTGTATATACTTTATATACTTGTTTTTTATTTCGTATTTTTTTCGAATGAGTAGTTTATTACTTTACTATAGTCTATCATTTCAATTCTTAATAGTTAAATCGTCAGGCGTAATGAAAAAATAATTGCTGAAATCTCAATATTTTAGTCATTACGGCGCTAATCGCCACGAAAGAACGACTGTTATTATTCATATTGTCGAATAATATTGATTATTGACCGTGATAATCGACGATTATATACTTTTATACAATATGAATCGTGAATTATATTGCAAATTGTATTATTAGTGCCACTAATGTGGACACAAACTATTTAGGCACAGGTAGAAGCTGGCCAGCAGTGCGCCGCCAAATTATGTGAGTTCCTTTTTATATTTATATTATTATTATATCTATTATTGTATTGCTGATGAGCCAGAAGAGCTTTTTATTATTATTAAATGATAATTAAACCGGGGTCTTCAGTTATTGTTTTCCAAAGTTTTCGATTTTACGTTTATGTGCTTACGCGCAACAAGTTAAATTAGTATTAACGGACTAATTTTCATTAATAATATAATACAATGTTTTTGAAGCCGCTCAGATTAGAGATATAGTTAAGGTGGCCCGTTTAATAAGCATATATGTAGTATATTTAGGTCAGTGGTGCAGGATTTAACTGTCGTTTAGTCGGAAAATGTCAACGGGGCCCCCTCCTCAATTGTGTACTGAAACCTAACTAAATTATATAGTTGATTTTTTTTCTTCTAACTTCCCGTAGGTACCTCTCCAAAGCACTTTAATACTTATACAATATGCAATTATTATGAAGTAAAAATACTAACGTTTAATAATTTTATTTACGTTATATAAAAAAAATTAAATGATTTCCTATTTAACCAATTTTTATCAATTGTACTTGTAACTTGTAAGTAACATTTCAAGGGGTTTCATTTCTATATGATTAAGTATATTGAACATAATGATTAAAAGTCATTGGAAAAAAAATATTTATAACTTTAAATATATTACCTACAACTTATAAGCATTGGCGCAACTAGGGGGGTCTAGGGGGCTTAGCCCCCCTGACTTAAATTTAGTCCCCCATAAATATCCCTTATAATGGTTTAAATATAAGCCCCCTAAGGGTTATTTTAGATAAATAGTTTTGTTAGCCCCCCCCCCCCAGAATTTTATCTCTAGTTGCACCTATGTGTACAGTTCAAGATGCGTGACTTTTAAAAAAGGATTCTTGTAATAAAAACTTTTCAACATGCAGAGACGTCTTGATCATGCAGTTTGTGCTTCACTGAACCGCTGAAAAAACTGGATTGGGTGTCATTCTAATAGGTAGTACTTGGTCTTGGTAATTACTAATCAGTGCCCAGTAGGGCCTTATAGTTTATATAAAAATGGATAGTTTGATGGCCAATTCATAATAAGCAACAAATAGATACAACCACGTATATTACACTAAATAATCAACTTGTGAAGTTATAAACAGCTTTATGACGAAAAAGGTGGGTAAGTGGATGTCGCTCTGTTGTATAGTAGGTTACAAGTGGGTCACTGTATAATGTATGGTATTAAATTTGAATTAAATGTTATAATATTATTTTATACGAAATACGATTCTGAGCGGTGACCGTTTGTTAGTGTGGATATCTTATATAATATATTTATACTGTTAAATGTTATTCATCATTATTAGTACGGTAGCCGGTTGAAAAAATATTATAAAATTACAACAAAATAACTAAAATAGTTATTCTTGGCTTTTTAATATGTAATTTCATAAAAATTTAAACTTAAAATAACTATACATAAAACTGTGTTTATGTATTTATTTGATTTTTGATAACAGAATTAATGACTTATGTGGAACATTGTTTTAAAGTTTTAATCCTCAGCGATAAAAGTTGAACATTTTATAAATTTTTAACTACCTACTAAATAATTTATTTGTAAATACTCTATTCGATTAATTTAGTCAAAATTCGAACTTTAAATGCTTTTAAAAAAAATTTTGCTAGTATATTTTTAATCTTTTTCAACTGATATTGTAACAATATATATCAGGCGCCTTGTATTAAATGTTAACGCTTTTGGCCCAACAAATTAAACTTTATTGATATTCTTAAAAAAAACTAAAAAATTGAAATTTGAATTTGTCCTTAAACAGCTCACAACGAGTCAAAATATTTACATTGTATAGTGTATAGAAAATGCTAATATAAAAATTCAGTGAAATTTCATGTATTTATAGTTATTCGTTTTTGAATTACAACAAAATGAAAAAACCGTTACATAAGCAATCGAGTGAATATCCAATCTCGTAATAATATGAACCTATGAGAAATCTTATATTACTTTTTCAAATCTTAGATTTAAAAAGAAAGTTTTTTAGGAATTTCTAATTCAGAATAATTAGCACATTTTCGTGCACTTTACGTATATTTTGTCAACAATTGAACTTTAAATGCTTATAAAAATAAATTGTGACTTGATTTTTAATATTTTTCATCTGTCTTTGAAAAAATATATTAGGAGCCTTCTATTAGTTTTTCAATCTTTTTTACTCAAAAAATAATATTTTATTGATATTTATAGAATAAAAACTAAAAATATTTGAAACTGAAACAGCTCAAAATATGTTGTGGTTCCTTTTAGAAAAGATACTGTTGAAGCACTATTACTGTCCTAAAAGGTGATGACAGCCACAAAAAAAAATTTTAAAAAAGAGAAAACAAACACACATCATCAATACATTCATCGTTCCACTCAGAATCTAAAATAGTTATATATATATTTAACTCTTGATCCGTGGTATTTTATTGTGTAAAGTTGTGGAAGAAATAAGCGCCAAAAATAGCGAGAATTTTTATAAAATCAAAATTTTTAAATAAACCCGCATGATTGATCCACCGATAATGAGCAAACAAAATAATATTATGATAAATAATAAATATATATAAATGTATTAATCGTACGTCGTGTTTAAACGAGCTTTATTGTTGTCGGTGTGAATTATTTAAGGTCCGGGCCACTGTGGCACAATAAATTAGGCGAACGTGGGTATCAGTGTAAATTTTATATGAATAATATGTAAAATTTATATTATTTATATTTATCAATTTTATGAATCGCGAGTTTTCTGGTGGTGATCGGCCTTATTGATCGAGTGTAACCGGTCGTATGTTATTAAATAATTATTAATTTATTGTATTGTGCTTGTGTGCGTACGCCACGTAAGAATATTATTTGCTGTGTTGAGATTAGATAAATACATTTTTATCTAGATAAAAAAAAAAAAAGTTAACTTTTTAATACCTACTATAAAGTCTAACTTTTGAGAGTACAGCTTAGATACTACGTAGGAGTTCGGACTTCGATATTAAATAAACACCGGCCAGGGCCGGATCTAAGATTTTTAACACCTGTGGAAAATGAAAATTATACGCCCATTTCAGGGGGATGACCAAAATTAGTATTTTTTATACGAAAAATCAAGCACACACACACAGTGTTGTGAGGACCAACCATTTACAAAGACGATTTATATTGCGAAAATATACTTGATATAAATAAATTATTTACCACGAATAATTTAAGCGATTTTAACTTAAAAATGAAACATTTTCAACTTTAAACAAATCAAGTAATAGTTTTAGAAGCACTTCTTAATGGTGTATTTAAAGCTAAAATCTGTGATCAATATTTCTAAGTTCCATGTCTAGAATAAATAATATTGATAATAATGTAAAAGAACAATATTTAATTTACAACATAACAATATTCAACATTTTTAATATTTGTTATAATCAAAATCAATATGTACCTAGATTCGGAAAAAATACAATGAAACGAAAATGTAATTATGTACTAAAAATTGTAATATAATGATTATAACATGATAAAGAAATTTTTAAAACCTTAAAAATACGCCAACGAAAATTTTACGCCCAGGGATAAATCCCTGACTTCCCCCCCCCCCCCCCTACCAAAGTTCTGGCCCTGACACCGGCTATATGTTTAAATTAATGTTAGCAGTGAACATTATTATTTATCTAGATGGATGAATTTTTTATATTAAGATAAAAGATAACTAAATAATTATCTATAAAATTTTTAGTTTAGATAAGGCTCAACACTGATTATTTGTAATTTGTTCTCGGTTGTAAGATACATAATATTACGGGCTCGCCGCGATGTGAAATAAAAGTATAACTAAAATTTTGTATTTTATCCATAAAATAAGAATATCTTTTTTGGCTATCCTCGGGGTGTAACCTACCCTACAAATGGTAAATAATGAAATTTAAGCTGGTATATTTCAGCTTTTTACGCTTATCCTTAGTAACGGGATCGATAAATTGCAAATAACAGAATTCCAACATAATATTTCATAAAATAAAATGAGTAGGTATATTCTTTAAATTGAAAATAAGAAAAGGCGGCAAAGTGGGTAAAGCTTTGCTATGCAGTAGCCAGTAGGTGTTAAATGGGTCGAGATATGGAAATTTTACCGTAAATTTACAGGTACATTTTAGGTAAATTTACGTAAGTGTACGTACATTTTTTAATACTGTATAATATTTGTATTTACTAAGTTTAATACGAACTCTAACCAATACAATACTCGTCCACTCCTTACTACAAGTATTATATTTATATATATTATAATTTATAAATATGTCTTGTTACCTCCAAACGGGGGTACCAGGGGGTGCTTAGCACCTCCAACTTATATTAGTTATATTGGGATAAAAATATTAATTAAAGTAAATCAGAGATGATAGTGTTGAAAATTGTCTTGGTAATAATTATTTGCTGGGAGATCTCATGTGCATGATATAAATATAAGTAGGTATATAACTAGTTATATTTGTATCATGCATTGTGGAGATATGATATATGTCACTATAGCGTTGTTGTGCATATGAAAACAATTGAAATTAGTGGTCACTCGAATTTTAGAAAAAATAAAGAATATTTACTGGATAAAAAAATTATCGGTAAAATGTATCAGGTAAATTTACCGAGCTCCCGTCTCTAAGTGTGTCACTATATGAATGATTGTGTTCAATTTGAACTCAAGTGACTATAGGTCTGTTTGCCCATATTACTAAGTTACTATAATATATTTTATTATATTATTATTGCTATTAAAGTAATTTATTCTACTATCTGTAATACGAAGGTTGAATCACATATTGAGATATTGAGGTTGAAAATATTGTATAAAATATAACAATAAACAGGTACCCACAAATGATTTTTTTAAATCACAACAAAATAATTAACATTGTTATTCTTTGTTTAAATATTATATTTACTAGTCCAAACTTGAACTTATAATGAAAAATTAATTTATTAGGTACATTTTTTAGATTTTTGTTATAATTTAAAATACTTGTGAAAAACCTTGTTTTAAATTTTCAGTCCTCAGCTATAAAAACCTAAGCAAATGGTGTATATTATGTATGTCCTATAACTTCTATTATACCGACTTAATGAGGAACATTGTATTTTTAAGTTTTTATTAAATATATTTTATCATATATATATATAATTAATTAAAATTATTATTAAGAATTTTTTTTACAAGTTTTATTTATAGAGACAATTTTAAAAGATTATAATAAATAAAAATAAAAATATTTTCAATGATCGATACGTCGAATAATAAAATTTAAATTTCGAACAATATAGTTATAATTAAGGCTTAGTAGGTAAGTGACCATTTGTTTTTTTTTTTGGTGACTATATTTAAACTTGCACAAGGAATGCAAAAAACCTCTATATTTGAATGCTATTTTCCATATGTCGCAGAGGCGGTTTGACATTTTTCAGTGGTTCAAGAATAGTTAATACCACCCACCCACCTACCAAAAAGTTATATTAAGTACAAAAACTTACCTAAAAATAGTACTTCTAATTGTATCGAAAAAATCGTGTACACACTCAGTTGCTGCAGAGCAATCAACAACTACTGTTAAATTCAAAATTTTTGAGCTACACTATATGATACATATTGTATTGCATTTTTCTTTTTATTTTGGTAGACTAGAACTTTTATCGCTAAGGATTAAAACTTTAAAACAATGTTATTCATGTTAGCAAAAATATAAAAAATACATAAACACAGTTTTATGTATAGTTATTTTAAGTTCAAATTTTTATAAAATTACATATTAAAAAACCAAGAATAACTATTTTAGTTATTTTGTTGAAATTTTATTATATTTATTCAACCGGCTACTGTATTAATAATAATGAATAATATTTAACAGTATAAATATAATATATAAGATATCCACACTGACAAACCATCACCGCTCAGAATCGTATTTATTATACAATAATATTATATAATTTAATTCAAATTTAATACCATCCATTATACAGTGACCCACTTGTTACCTACTATACAGCAGAGCGACATCCACTTACCCACCTTTTTCGTCATGAAGCTGTTTATAACTTCACAAGTTGATTATTTAGTGTAGGTAATGTATGTGATTGTATCTATTCTTTGCTAATTATGAATTGGCCATCAAACTAACCATTTTTGTATTACCTATAAAGCCATACCGGGCACTGATTAGTAATTACCAAGACCAAGCACTGAAGTAACTACCTATTAGAATGACACCCAACCCAATTTTTTCGGTGGTTCAGTGAGCCTCTGCATGTTGAAATGTTTTTATTACAAGAATCCTTTTTTAAAAGTCACGCATCTTGAACTGTACAAATAATGCTCTAACTAGAGCTAAAATTCTGGGGGGGGGAGGGGGCTAACAAAACTATTTATATAAAATAACCCATAAGGGCGCTTATATTTATATCATTAAGGGATATTTGTGGGGGGCTAAGCCCCCCTAATCCCCTGTAGTTGCACCAATGCTTATAAAATGTAGGTAATATATTTAAAGTTGTAAATATTTTGTTTTCAATGACTTCTTATCATTATGTTCAATATACTTAATCATATAGAATAGAAACGTCTGGATATGTTACTTACAAGTTACAAATACAATTGATAAAAATTGGTTGAATAGGAAATCATTTGATTTTTTTCATATAACGAAAACAAAATTTTTAAACTTTAATATTTTCACTTCATAATAACTGCGTATCATATAGATATTAAAGTGCTTTGGAGAGGTACCTACGGAATTTTTTTTGAGAATTTTTACAACAAAAGTTTGTACATATTCCAGTTTGCAATATAAATTTTTTTTTGGTCAAAATTTAAAAAAAATTAACTATATAATTTAGGTGGGCCTCAGTACACAATTTAGGAGGGGGGCTGTTGGCATTTTCCGACTAAACGACCGTTAAATCTTGCACCACTGACCTATATATACTATAGTATACTTGTATAGGCGCTGCGTGTGGTAGTCAAGTAACGCGTTGCGCATAAGCACATAAACGTAAAATCTGGAAAACAATAACTGAAGACACTGGTGTAACTATCATTTAATAATATATAGGTATTTTCACCTAATGGTATTTTATAATAGAGGACTTATATGGACCAGAATAAAATATTTTGTTCGCTGTAATAATCAGTTACACCCAAGCACAATATTGGACGTATCTGGTTATTGCACAGGGGTTACTTTTAAAATAATAGTTTCCGGTAAATAAAATTCATACTATCGTTTAAGCATAAAAAATAGGTAAGGTACTAAGGTTAGATAACTAATTACTACTTGGCAATCTGTATCCAATAACTCTATCTGAATATCACATAATATTCTTGTCTATATATTTTATCGTAAATACCTATCGTAATAATTCGTAGTCACAGTCGTGGATTAAACTCGTGAGGTGCGTTATTATACATATTAAAAAGATTGATTTTATAATTAATTTTTTCGAATGCCAAAAGTGAAAACTTTAAACACTCAGAAAAGTGTTTAACGGGAGGCATTTGCCCCCGCTTGCGACAAAATTTAAAAGTATTTTGTGTACAATTTTTTATCGCATACAAATCATAGCCCTGATTATTAATATATGTATAATATCGATAACAATAATTTATTGGCCGACGTGTTCCAGGTGCCGATGGGAAAATAGTTAAAGGTAATTTTAAATATGTCACTCTAGCTGAGGAGGTTGTTTAAGTAAATCAAAATGTAAATTGATTTATAACGCCAACTTTTTTAAATTATTGTATACACGCACTACATAAGTGTAGATTTTGAAAGTACACCATTAAGAATTTCTTCTAAAACTATTACTTGATTAGTTTAAAATTGAAAATGTTTCATTTTTAAGTTAGAATCGCTTAAATTATTCGCGGTAAATAATTTATTGGTCAAGTATATTGCGAAAGGCTTTGTAAATGGTTAATCCTCACAATACTGAGTGAGTGTGCTTGATTTTTCGTATAAAAATACTAATTTTAGGTGTATTTTTTTCATTTTCCACAGGTGTTAAAAAGCTTAGATCCGGCCCTGGCCGGTGTTTATTTAATGTCGAAGTCCGAACTCTTAAGTAGTATCTAAGCTGTACTCTCAAAAGATAGACTTTATAGTAGGTATTAAAAAGAAAACATCTTTTTTTTATCTACATAAAAATGTATAATATATCTAATCCCAACACTGCAAATAATATTCTTACGTGGCGTACGCACACAAACACAATACAATAAATTAATAATTATTAAATAACATACGACCGGTCAATGTCAGTGGTTCAATTGAACAATCATGCGGGTTTAGGTAATACATTTTCAACGTTTATCGTCTAGGTTATTAGATTTAAAAGCAGTGCTTGAAATAGACCGGAACGCACCGGAATGCACCATATCATTTTCCAAATATTTTGAGCTGTTTACGGACATTTAAAGTTTCCATTTTTCTATAAATATCAATAAAATTGTATTTCTGGGTAAAAAAGAGTGAAAATTTAATTCAAGGCTCCTGATATATCGTTAGCAGTTGAAAAATATTAAAAAAACATTGGCACAATCTTTTTTATAAGCATTTAATATTCGAATTTCGAAAAAATGTATCAAATTTAAAATGTAATAATTATTTTGTAGTTAAAAATGTATAAAATGTTCAACTTTTATAGCTAAGGATTGAAAATTTAAGACAAGGCTCCACGTAAATAGGTTATATATAAATTACTTTTTTACAATAATATCATCAAATATACTTTGTAATATCTTAGGCTGACTGATCGTTTTCACTCAGAATCGTTTTTCTTATACAATGATATTATATCGTTGAATTCAAATTTAACACCATCCATTACAGTGACCCAAGTGTAACCAACTGTACAGCAAAGCGACATCCCACCTTTTTTAATCTTAAAATAATTTTAATAACTCATATTATTTGTATCTGTTTAACTAATTATATTGTATTGTAAAGTAAACACGAATATTAAAATAATTAAAATAATATTTTAATCCGCATATTAATTTTATAAGCGTTCCGGTTCGTACAATTTTCCATTTCGAGCACTGATCACAAGAAATATGTAGATAGGTAATTTATCGTTAAACCACGTATAGAAAACTTCTCAGCTTTTATGGGTAAGTTATAACTTAACCTAACCCTTCCTTCGCGGCTTTATACCTATTTTGTAACATTTTGATTACATTTGCAGAACCCGTGACCAGTGGTGAATGACAAGAAATATGATAAGCATATTATATTAGGTAGGTATTGTAACGTCTCCTCTTCACCTGGGCTCTTACCCGTTCAAGTGTCGTTCTGTTTATATTAACGAGGTCTCGGAGACTCGACCTCGGCGTGTGATATTATTACTAGGGATCAGGGTTACCTTATGTGAAGCAAGCTAATGTATATATAAATATATCTGTTATTGAATATTAATGTATTATTATTATCCACTACAAGTTACAACATCGAAAGTATACTTATAAATTATAACTCCGGGCTACCGATCGGGTCATGGTGTGTCGTGGGTGCCGATGTCCAAATGTGGGTTGACCTGGTCGTCCGCAGGTCCTCTTCAGGTCGTTGTCAGTCGAGTTCCTCGAGTTCCTCTATCGACCACCGACTATGACTCTTCATTCTTGACCATCCAACTATCAACCACTGACCATATTATATCGACTACCTCACCGTAGACTCTAACATAACTAACTACCCGCATTTTTTTTTTTTATATATATGTATATTAGAAATAGTGTTTATTTTCATACAAATTACATTGAAGATGGTACATGAAATATATTATAAGGTTACAAAAACATTGCAAGTACTATGGTTAGTTAATTTTTTTTTTTTTTTTTATCACTATTATAATAAATGTTCATAATACATTAACTTTCGTTAAAATACGGAAAAGGGTACCTACTACAATTGTAAATTTGGCTTGGTGTGGCACGATGTCTAGCTTCAATCACTGATGTGCTCTATATGATGAATATGGAATATAGATCCTCATAAACGTTTTAAATTTTGAGCAAAGAAAAGGTATTGGTTTTACATTAGGTTATGTGTGCCTTTTAAAATATTGTTTGACTTATCAACCCCTTCCCTCTTTCCAAAGGTAAAATTGTGTATACCTATGCCACTCGACTATCTATATACTTATAACTTATCATATAAGTTGTTATTATAAGTTGTTGGTAAACCTAAACTACTTCATGGGTCATATTAATATAAACAAAATTCAAATAAATATAATAAAACTTATATTTTTTCTTCATTTCTTTTTTAAGCACCGACAACTATGGCTATTATTTTTTTGTTGGTGGTTACTGTTAGTTTTGAGCAACACGCCATCACGTGTATGTGGGGCGAGGATAATTGTACCTATTATTATTATATTTTTTAAATAACAATTTATTTTTGATTTTACGATCACTACGATCTCTTAATGTTACTTTTTAGTAATAATAATATTTTTCAATTTTAAAATTAGTTTTTTCTTTATTTTTACGCCTAATACTCTACGAGACTCTAAAGGCTTATATTGAGTATAATATTATAATGTGCATGTTACAAGATAGCGTAAAAACTACAAAAGTTAAGTAAAGCCACCGATAAAATACGTATTATAACTGTTATAACACGTATTATACCTAATTAAACGATAAACGTATGTATAATGTATATAGGTTATCGTATCGATATGTATATAGGTTGTATATAATATATAAATATATATAAAAGGTATATAAAATACATTGTCGCAGTTTGAATACTGTATCTTATCGGTTTTGTCTTATGTCCCACATTGAATAAGTTAATTTTTTTCGCCGCAGTGAACATATTATAAACTTTTAGAAAAAAGGTTAATTTTGCCGCAGTTTACCATCTTTTTGTGTGCCCCTATAACCAATAATATACATATATTATCATTACTAGTTGTAAAAATCTTCAGTAATTTATTTAACAGTAATCTTTATATTTAGTTATAAAAGTTCTAAGTGTATTATACACGCTGTTAAAATTTCCAGTTTGTAAAGCAAATTAGTGTAATTTTTTTGTTGTTATTATTGTGTATCAAATTAAACAATATTTTTATCCGACCATGGGAAAATGTACAGTCATAGGCGCAAATTGGGTTTGGGGGTCTGGAGGGGATTAGCCTCCTCTAGTTTTATTTAAGCCCCCCTAAGTTTTTAAATATATTCATTCATTAATCTAACTAATAAAAAAATTATCAAATTAAAAAAAAACTTAAATATGGGAGTTTTTAGCCAACTTAATAATTAGTGTGCCTACCGTATGTTGTCTAATAAGTGATAAGCAGGGCTCGGAACTTTATGCATTTGCATCTTTCTCAGGAAGCTGCATATTTCAAATCTGATTCAATACAAATTCCTTTCATGAACCATACTATTGAAATACAACAATTTATGTTGCATATTTTTGAATATTTTACTAAATTTATATGATTTTGCATATTTAAAGATTTCGAGTGGGTATATAAATGCATTTTATGTTAAAGCATTTAAGAAATCAACAAAAATAAACAAGTTTTTAATAATTGAATATGGAAATTCAATGATTTATAAATAAATAGTACTGTATATGATTAAGTGTGGGAAATCTATTTGAACGCATTCTACTCTAAAATGTTACATGTGCTGCTCATGGCCTTCATAGAGTTTCGGAGGAAGTACGAAATCAGTTTGGCACTGTTCATAAAATCGTAGCCAACATAAAGAAAATATTTAAAAAAGCATCATCACGTATAAAAGTTTTCAAAAAATACGCACCGGAGATCTCTCCTATTAACTTCCAGAACCAATCATAACTAGTTGGAGTACCTGCATCAATGCAGTACTTTATTATTGTAAATACTATGAAAAAATGTGAGATGTTGTAAATATGTTGGATGAATACTAATTAATACCTTATATTATTCAATAACCGCTGTATACGATAAATTCAATTTTTTTTTAATTAGATTTTGGGAATAAATTTAGTATAACAGCTCCAAATCATCAAAAAATAAATATATAAACAAAATATTTATGATTAAAAAATATTTTTTTTATAATTAAATCTTGAAACATATATTTTTTATAAAATAATATATGCATATTATACTGCGTATTTGCGTTTTTTTAGTGCATACGTATGCACACATTTCATTGCTTTTTAGCGCATTAAGTTCCGAGTCCTGGATAAGTGATAATTAATATAAGTTTATAGAATATATAATCAATTGTGAGCATAAAATCAAATTAACACCTAACCTACAGGTATACTATAACGACCTAATGAGGATCTATTTATTTATTAATATATATTCTATAGTACCTGAATAGCAGTATATGTATGCTACATTAAATTATGAATTACCAAAATAAGAAAGTGGTTATTTGATTACCTCAACCATTTAACTCACCTGACAACTGTAATATTATATTGATATGTATGTATTTATTAGTTCATATATCATAGGTAGGTATACACAATATGTTTTTATGGGTTTTGCAGTATATCGTTTGCATTGTGTGTAGTTATATACTACGGCGAATGTCATTCGAGGTGACTGACCTGCTAGACACTCAAATAATTCGTTGGCTATATGATTTGCATGGACGCCCAACATTTTTTAAATTCTTTTTCATGTAATGTCGCGTTTTCGGCGGCATTAAAGAACGTTGTCCGCGATCCGACGCAGTTGGATTGCATACCTGATGCCGTGACCCAGCCTTTCCACATTGTCCGCTATCCGACAATAACTAAGGTGACTGACCTACTAGACACCAAAAAACTCGTGGCAGCTATATGATTTTTTTACGAAATTTCGAATAACCCGGGCTACCACGTTGAACCGCATTGGTCCTGACCATATCACCTGACCTCCTTATCACACACCAACTGGCTCGAGATCGACGACCAGAACAAAAGACCAATGCAGCTTCCGACATCGGTTAAGACTCATCGCCAACTCGGGGGGTTTGGGGGTCTCCACCAGCGACGCTCGGAGAGATAGTATTATATAAAACAGTAAACTGACTGACTGATCTATCAACGCACAGCTCAAACCATTAGACGGATCGGGCTGACATTTGGCATACAGATACCAATTAAGTTGTATGCGTCCGTTAAGAAAGGATTTTTGGAAATTCAACCCTTAAATAGAAAAATAAAGGGTCTTTTTCAGCTATGAAAAAAATAAAAAATTGGTACGCACATCTATGCATCAAGATAGATTTTCAAATGTATCTATGATATATATATAGAAAAAGACATTTCTGGTAGTTTTAAATTTAAGAATATTAAATAAATTCGCTATATAATATCTAATCACTGTTTAAAATTATAAGATTTAACACTGCGTAACTATGTTATTTTATTATTAATAACAAATAAATAATTAATTAGCATTGAGTTCTTGAATTCTTGAGGTGCATATTATTGTATTTCATTTATCAAGTATTTTATTTTTACTTTTGAGAGGTTGCGGGGGTGGAGCCTCTGCGGGTCTGTACTAATTTTATAAATGTAGCCCCCCCAAATCAGTTATCTAATTTGCGCCTATGTCACACACGCACACACAGTCGTTATTGCAAAAATTGTATTAAATGTTTAATGTGAATTATTGTTAAGTAATATGCATATTATAATGCTCGTTATCGCATGCCGCAACGTCGGCTGTTTAGTTACGATATTTACACGGCCGCCGAATTACATTCTATTGTCTAGGTGCCAATCGCCATCAGTTTTTCTATATTGTAATTTTTACGTGCGCGAATCGCCGTATTTTTTATATTGTATTTATTGTATTTTAGTGTGTGATAATCACCACGGAACGCGTATACTAATATTATAATTTCTTTATTGTAGTCATTACGGCGCTAATCGCTACGAAAGAACGATTGTTATTATTCATATTGTCGAATAATATTGATTATTGACCGTGCTAATCGACGATTACTTTTATACAATATGAATCGTGAATTATATTGCAAATTGTATTATTAGTGCCGCCAAATTATGTGAGTTCCTTTTTATATTTATATTATTATTATATCTGTTATTGTATTGCTGTTGAGCCAGAAGAGCTTTTTATTATTATTAAATGATAATTAAACCGGGGTCTTCGGTTATTGTTTTCCAAAGTTTGTGATTTTACGTTTATGTGCTTACGCGCAACGCGTTACTTGACTACCACATGCAGCGCCCACACAAATTTTAATTTTTTACGTATTTTAACAAGTTTGAAGTTAAATTAGTTTCAATGGACTAATTAACATAATAATATAATACGATGTTTTTGGAGCCGCTCAGATTAGATATATAGTTTAGGTCGACCGTTTAGTAAGCCTAGATGTAGTATATATAGGTATCATATATATGCTTATCGTATTTCTTGTCATTCACCACTGCGTACGGGTTCTGCAAATGTAATCGAAATGTTACAAAATAGGTATAAAGCCGCGAAGGAAGGGTTAGGTTAACTTATATCTTACCCATAAAAGCTGAGAAGTTTTCTATACGTGATTTACCGATGAATTACCTACCTACATATTTGTGAACTGTTGAAATTATACATTTTTGTGATATTTTTAATAATTACTTATCGTCTCATTAAAATTTTTTATCAAGATCTGAATAGTACATTAGTACTCATATGTGTTGAAGTATAAATATGTTTATATTCATGATCTAAATGGTGATATTTACGACACCTATAAAGAACATAATATTTAATATGTATTTATATATTTATAATTTATATATATATATAACACATATAACATAATATTTATCATAATATGTAAATCTAATATGATTTTTATTTGGAAATCTGCTGATTTTTAATATGAATAATATGGAGTTTGTACCTATATATTTTCGTTGAAAATATGATATTATTATACAAATCTGTATACCTATCAATTATTTAGAGTAAAGTCGAATACAGTAAAAGCTATATTTATATCAGCATTGCAGACTGTTGAAATTATATATTTTTGTGGGGTTTTTAATATTTACGTATCGTCTTATTAAGATAGTTTTATTAAGATCTGAATAGTGCCTATATATGTGTTGATATTTACAACGAATATAGAAATGTAATAGTATGAATATTACTGTTACATACCTTATATAATATCAAACTATGACTAATTATTTAATATCTACTAGACATGGTAAGATATTATATCCTAACTTGTGATGGCAATATACATGCGTTTTACATTATTTATAAAGTAAATAGAATAGTGTATAAAATAATTATGTATCTAGCCTAAAAACATAATTCCTAGTATTTTGTGTGAATGAGTGTTAAGTGATGGATATAAGATATAATTTGTACCTACCCACCTATCATATGATTTATTATAATATAAGCGATCTGGTACGGTTTCAGCCTCATGTATTTAACGATAATAATTGGAGACAGATATATGATTTCTATGTTACGTTGATGGAAAATCAAAAAAATATAGTGTTCTTATATTTAATCTGAAAATCAATGCATTATTCTTGACTGAAGTGTTATAGGTTTGTTTATTTCGAGACAGGTAAAGTGATGAATATCAGTGAAAATTGTAATGATAGTATATGTGTTATATCATATAGCTGATGAGCGTGGCTCTACGAATACAGTTTTTAAGATATTCAAACAAAAATAATAACTTTTAGCAAAGGTAACTACGAAAGTACCGGTTTTTAAAGGCAAAATATTTGTTATATATATTTTTTTCCAGTGAGATTATGATAATTATAATTGAACTTATGAAAAGTTTACATGTTTTAACATAATATAATGTATGAGCCATAAAACTTGATATAATATCATATTATAATGTCGATTGGAGAGATGTAAGTCAGTGATTTAAAACTGCAATGTTCTGTTATAGTGTAGAGTTGTATTTAATATCTAATTCGATATGACTGATGGATTGATTTACAAACTAGTTATATGTTATTATTAATATCTTAGACATGATCTTGATTTGGAAATGATATATTTACCGATTTTCACTAAAAAATCATTATTTTTTCAAAAATATTTCCCAGTTTGTGATGGTAATACACTAATATACATGTGATTTCATAATTATTTTACAAAATGTATAGAATAATACATGAGAAGTATCAGTAATAAGCTATAAGCATGCATGTAGTATATAACTGTATACATAAGTCATTTCTAAAATTGTGTATAAAATAAATGCTGATCTGTGTGTAAGATATGCATTAAAAGTACCTAATTGAAATATATATGGTTTTCTATATACGAAAATATTATGGCGGGGTTCCAAGGCCAACGTTACCGATGTATGGGTGGGGTGGGGTGGCCATGACATAGGTATTGGTAGGAGGTAAGGCTGGGGGTTATCAAGCGCGTCCAACGTTGCCTAGGTATGGGTGGGGTGGGGTCGTCATGACGTAGGTATAGGTAGGAGGTGAGGCGGGGTGGTCAGCACAGTATGCCCCACGTTACCGATGTATGGGTGGGGTGGGGAGGTCATGACGTAGGTATTGGTAGAAGGTGAGGCAGGGGGTTATCAAGCGCGATCAAGTATGCGTTCCGGGCCATTTCGAGCACTGCTTCTGATATCTATGAACGACGCGGACGTAACTACTTAATAGTACTCCATTACAAGTCAGTAGTTACAACGGATGAAAAACGATTTTTGGGCTGAAGAGTGTGTTGATAATATTGATCACCAAGAACGAGTTGAGCACAACTGGAAGTTAATAGTTATGAATATTAGGTACTTGCTACCTCCCTATATCGTATATAATATTAAATTACTTGTCAAAACTTTATCATCATAATAAAATACGTACATCCACAGCCCACAGGATGTTCATAACCGGTATAAGTACATTTAAATTTCAGTAATGAATTATAGATATCTAATTATAATTAGTATTTAGCTCAATTATATTAAGCCAACGTTAAACTTCTAAATTCAAACAATGCGCGTTTCGGGAATACTAGCTGACATGACCATAACTTTGAAACCATTCCGGCTACTTTTTATACTGATTCTAGTGTTATAGCGATGAATTGTAATAAAATATCAATATCAATATTAATTTGTGCCTACCTCACATTTACACACTTAACCTGGGAAGGACTAATAACCTTTTAGCAATGGGCCTAATTAAAAAATTATCAGATTCAAAAAGTTTTTTAAATAGTACATGTATTGCATTTTACAATGATTTGTTTTTTTCTGCAGTCTGTCCGAAACAATTTGGGTAGTCAAAATTCTCCAATATTCGAGATAAGCATTTTTTTTGGTAGAAAAGTTCATTTATTTATTTCATTTATTTAATTTTCAAGCGTGATATGTGAATTTTTTATTTTTGATATTTCACATTGATCACAGATAATGCACTGACCTTAAAGTTTTATAATAGGTAAATTCACTCTAATATCATAACACACTATTAAAACTAGTGAACGACAACTTGCTATTTCGTGCGTGTGTAAGACGGAGACACAACAAATGTATGGGTAGTGTCCTCTTAATACAATTTGTAAAATTATACATGTGTGTCTATCTTATGGCCCTACAACCTTCTAGTCATAGATTATACACAAATACTAATTTACCTAATTACTGTTGAAAATAAATAGGAACTTTTTTTTATGCAAGGAGTTCAATATTCATACTATTACAAGTATTACAGATTACATAACGTAATGGATATTCAGGGCACAGAATAGATTAAATTAAATTTATGCTGAGCCTAGGACGTTTATTGAGCTTATCATAACGGATGAACATGAACAGAAGATATCACAGAAAATGGATACCTATAAAATATAAATTATTTTTTTAATATTTTTATTCTGTAGTAGAAGTTTAGAGTAATAATAATAGATAACGATATTATATTGTATTTTCATATTTTTAGAAATGGCCTATCAATTCTGTAATATCTATGACGTATACATACCTAAATACCTTGAAATGTGAAATATTGGTTAGACTAATTTATTTTGTATTTACTTAGTAGTATACTTATATCATAGAATAGGTAATATTTTGAAGATTTGAAATTAATAATTATTTATTTATAAAACGATAATATTAAGAATTACATAATATATTATAATAGATAGTTAAGTTCATTTATATACAATTTACAATTCTGAATAAACTATACGTCTATGCCACCTATAGTATAGACTCAATACAGGGCCTAAAATTAAGATATTTTGCTACTGCACACCTAATTCCACACCAAAATATTTTTAAAAAAACATAGACCTCATAGTGCACATACCACATATTACTTCATTGCATAATTGTTTTTGGTATTTGTTAATAATGAGTTATAATATATAAAATCTACGAAAAGGTGGGTAAGAGGATGTCACTCTGCTGTACAGCAGGTTACAAGTGGGTCACTGTAATGGATGGTGTTAAATTTGAATTCAATGATATAATAATAATTATATTGAGCAAATAGCTTACTCATTTAACTAAAATACGTCAAACACATTTTTTTTGTGAACGGTCACATTAAATTTATTTTATTTTTATTTTTAATATTTATTATTATTTATAAATAAGTTATGAATTTGGTATACCTACATTTATTTTATTGTATAATTTATATATTTTATAATCAATAATGGAATTGCATTTTTCAGTGTAAAACATGGTACATTATACTATTTAATATTTATATATACCAATTAAATCCATAAGAAAATGTAAACGTTTTTAGTTATGACGTAATAGCCCCCCCGAAAAGGTTATCACGATGGTCAATAACAGATAACCTAACCCAACCTAGCCTTATTAATTAATAATATTAATATTTCCAGAAGACTGTAAAATTTTTCACCATCTGAAGGTACGAATGTTATAATATTTTATCTCAGGGATGAGGCCGATATGATACTGGACAAGATCGAATTTCATTAATATTTGGTATATTAAGCAGTTTATAGATTTTAGAACGAACACATATATGATTTTGTGACGGACCATGATTGCACGTCCTCTATTGCACAAGCATACTTTGTACTGGCCAATGATAACGGAGGTATACACAGTCCTCGAAATGAAAAATCATATTAGCAATTTCATATAAACCATATCATTTGAAAAATATTTTGACTCTTTTTGAGCTCATTAAAATGTAGATTGATCCACCCAAGCGTAATCTGTAATGTAATAACAACTTAAATAACTTTAAACATATTTTGAAAATGAAATGATACAAACTATTTACACTAATTGGTGGTCCGCAAAAGGTTGGGAACCGTTACTACATGTATAGTATACAGTTTAAGATATACGTGTTCGTGTGTGTATTTAGGCCAACAGACAGACAAAAGAATTAGAATATCGATACACGATGTGGTATACGATGGCTGACGTGTAGAAGATATAACACAAACGCTGTACATTATTAATTATTATATTTTACAGGGGTGGCCAAACCGAGTGTCTCGTCTCGAATCATAAGATGCAAAACATAATTGCTCGTGGTTTGGACGACGGGACGATCGCACCCCTACTAAAATTAATTAAACGAAGAAAATTAATTGTGTAAATTGAAAAATATTATTATTATTAAAAATAATTTTAAGAAATTTTAAAAATGATCGTATAATCAAAAACCTATTTTAAAACTGAAAAAATATTATGATTACTAAAAATTATTTTAAGAGATCGTAGTGATCGTAAAATCAAAAAAAAATAATTATTTATTAGATTAATTACAAATTACCAATATTCAATCAACGGGTCACATAATTTATTTTAGTTAATATTTGATCGATATCAAAATGTAATAAATTTATCAAATAAATTTTTTTTAAAAACCAAATCTTTAGTTTTATAGAATAGTTACAAAATATATAATATTTCTAACTATAACAACCACTTTTTTTAAGTAAAAAATATATTATATAATGACAATTTATTAAGGAATTGAAAACAGTTTTTAAAACGACATTTGTGTTACATCCTTTTTTAAAAAGAAGGAGCTTATTTTGACGCCTTTAACTGTGCTATACTATTTATTTAAATCGCAATCTATACGTTGATAGGAAAAAAATATGGAAAATGTCACTTTTTTCGAACTTTGGTGTTGGAGACATACCTGTTGATGGGGTTTTTAATACAAATTTTACTTTAAGTGGATTTTGTTGTGGAAGGATTTCCGAGCGAACTTTAAAACTAAGCTAGATAGTTTACAGCACCGTCGAGAAACAATTCTATCAAAAAAAAAATAATCGAACATAGGTGTTGGTGACAGTTTTTTAAACGATGTTTATGTTATCTTCGTCTATGTTTCTTAACTGAAAAATAATCGTTTTTGAGTTACACCAAAGAATCACAATTGAATTTGTCAAAATATGGTACCCATTGCTTCGATCCGAATCTAATATAGCAATTAGAGTCAATGTCAATTGTATGTATAATTTTGATTATAATTTACTTGAAGGATAATTATATATAGGTAAATAACATTGTAAATGCTACATTTTCTTCTAAAACTGATTAATTTCAAAACTTGTATTATTGTTTTGTTTTTAATTATGTTACATATAATAAGTAATATTAACTAGTAATAGTATATTAATAATCACTCAACATCCAATCACCCATTCGCCAAATTGTGTATGTGTGTTGCTGAAGCAAAGATTGCCGCCACTGTCGTAAACTATTACTACTTACTTGTATAGAATGTCGTTATGTTTAGATACTTTTGCAACGATGAATTTAAAGAAATCGTCATACCAAGAGACACTTTATAAGCACCATTGATCTCGCGAGCAGCAATGAAATTATTACTGTCGTGCGCACCAATATTATTCTTATATTTTTTAATAACAAAATTAGTGTGTTTAATATTCAAAAAGTACATACAACTAAATTGAACAGGTTTCCCAATTTATTTATGATTAAACTCTTGTATCAAATAGAATGGAATGCTGTACAGTAGTTGACAATTGGGTCACTGTAATGGATGGTGTTAAATATGAATTCAATGATATAATATTATTGTATACGAAATACGATTCTGAGCGGTGATGGTTTGTCAGTGTGGGTATCTTATATTTTATTTATACTGTTAATTGTTATTCATTATTCATAATACGGTAGCCGGTTGAATAAATATTATAAAATTACATGATATTACCAAGTATATTTGATGGTATTATTGTAAAAAAAAGTAATTAATATATAACCTATTTACGTGAAGCCTTGTTTTAAATTTTCAATCCTTAACTATAAAAGTTGAACATTTTATACATTTTTAACTACAAAATAATTATTAAAATTTGTTAAAATTTGAACTTAAAATACTTATAAAAGAAATTGTGCCAATGTATTTTTAATATTTTGTAACAGCTATTACATACATACATGTAAAATAATAAATGAAGTTTCTAGTATCAGATATTTAGGTATTGTTTTTGATAAACATTTAAAATGGAATTTACATATTATACATAATTAATTAGGAAAGTTACGCACAATAACTTACAAATTTATAAAGCTTAAGAATTTAATACCTACACAAACAATTCGTATAGTATATTTTGCTTTATATCAGTCGATTTATCAGTATGGGTTATTAATTTGGGGGGGACTAGGTGAATGTATTTTAAAACAGCTACAAGTAAATCAAAATAAAATAGTTAGAATATGTTTGAATAAGTATGCTCTTGAAGGGTCGACCAGTCGAAACTATAGGTATTTGGGTGTTCTACCAGTTAAATTCCTCTATAAAGAAATAGCAATCATGTTTTTTTTCAAACAATTAATAAAGGGGAAAAATAACACATTTTCTGAAAATAAAAAAGAAAATATGGTTTATAACATTCCCATTAAATATCCCAAAAAAATCTTTCGGTCAATCGTTTGTGGACTACTTGGGGCCTACGTACTTCAACCTAATGCCATATGAGTATAAAAAAAACATCCATCAGCATCAAAGTAGTGTTAAACAATGTGCTTATAAGTATTTACTCTTAGAGTTAGTTCAATTATTATTTGTTTTATGAATATATTGATAGATAGTTATATTCAAGTAATTTAACTTGATAATGTCAAATTATATTCTGTTATTTTTGGTATTACCTTATTATGAATCTATTAATTCTAAATTTTTAATATGTTAATATTAACCTAACCTAACCTAACCTATTATTTTCTATTGTAGTTTTTGATTTTTCTATATTTTTATTTTAAAATTGTTTTATTAAATAACTAACTAAACTGTTCACATTTTATTTATTTATATAATTGTATATAATTATTCTTTTTTCTTTTTTTGATCTTTTTTAGAATAGCATTGAGTAGTATAAATATGTAGGTTCTGGAGCACCTCCCCCTTAAATTTTACATGTAAAAGCATTGGCACCTCTGTATAGGCAATTCGAAGTACACGCACCTCCCAAACTTGTATTAATTACTCGATATAGGCAACCCGCAACACACATACACTCGTCACATACCACCCGATCCGACACGTGACCGACATATATTTTACCCCTTCCCCTTCAAATACATTACCTCCCCTTTAAAAAAAAATATATATAATATTCTGATGTACATTTGTATCGACTATATCGAACACTTGTCTGACATATATTTTACCCCTTCCCCTTCAAATACATTACCTCCCCTTAAAAAAAGTATGTATAATATTCTGATGTACATTTGTATCGACTATATCGAACACTTGTCTGACATATATTTTACCCCTTCCCCTTCAAATACATTACCTCCCCTTAAAAAAAGTATGTATAATATTCTGATGTACATTTGTATCGACTATATCGAACACTTGTCTGACATATTATATTTTACCCCTTCCCCTTCAAATACATTACCTCCCCTTAAAAAAAAGTATGTATAATATTCTGATGTACATTTGTATCGACTATATCGAACACTTATCCGACATATATTTTACCCCTTCCCCTTCAAATACAAGACAGCCCCTTTAAAAAAAAAATATATATATAAAATATTCTGATGTACCTACATTTGTATCATACATACACATACATACACACAACACACATACATACCTATACATACACACACATACATGCATACATACACACTTACATACATACATACATACATACATACATACATACATACATACATACATACATACATACATACATACATACATACATAAATACATACATACATACCCACATACACATACATACATACATACATACATATATACGAACATACGTTATGCTCATAATATAATATAAGGTACCTACAACATCACACATACCTATATACAAATATTATACCATAATATTATATACTATTATTACTTACATATCAATAAAACGCATAGGTATATTTATTCATATAAATATGATATAACCATACACATACAAACTATAATATGGTATTACACACTATACAGTACTCATCAGTTTTCATTCTGAACTTATATAATAATATTTACAACACACACAAGCTCAACATATATATTATATACTGTTTAATGTAGGACTAAGACCTTTAATAAAGGAAAACGTAGAATTTAAGTGGACTGTATGCTTTTATTTATAATATAATAATAATAATTGTGGAGCCGCTCGCTGTGCTCGGTACAAACTTCGATACGCGACTAACTCGACTAATCACAAAATAATATAAGATAAATAATGACAATCGCGACAGTGTACGATAAAGCGACTCGAGCGCTAACATACTCCCGGCATTGAAAATGTTAATTTTCAACATAAACATAAAATAATAATAATTTTAGCCCAAGATACTAATTATACATATATCGTAGGCATATAAATGAATAAAAAACAAAATATATAAATAATTATAATAGTAATACAAATAAATCAGTTTCAAACTCAGCGAACAAACATATTCAATAAACACGTAAATAGTATCAAAACAAATAAATAGATAAATAAATGGTTAATAAAATATAAAACCGCGAACAAAAAACATATGCATAATATACAATATAATTTATAAATAAAGACAAAGTAACAATGAAACGTTACATACTATAATCTGACATTATTTAATTTCATATTGTGTAATAATTAGGAATTTCATAGATTAAAAAAAAAAATTTTTTTTTTTTATACCCTTTTAATCAATATTACTCTCGAAAGGAAGTGGGCACAACGTTCGAACTGCCCTTTTCAACTTACGACCTGCTGACGTAACCTCTGCTGATCGATTGACTCCGTCGGATCCTCGATAGATTTGTTCAACTAGTCCCAATCGCCATTGCAATGGGGGTAGATTGTCCTCCTTCACTAGGACTACTGTTCCCACATTCAGCTTCGGACCTTTCTCCTTAGACCATTTGGACCTCTCTTGAAGTTGGCATAAGTACTCTTTACTCCAACGGCGCCATAACTGTTGTGAATATTGAGTAACTCTACGCCATCGTGTTAGTCGATTAACTGGTATAGCGGTTACGTCATCCTCTGGTACCGCAGTGAGAGAATCTCCTATAAGGAAGTGCCCAGGAGTGAGGGGGCTGGGATCAGAAGGATCAGTAGATAAGGTGGTTAAGGGACGCGAGTTTAAGCAGGCTTCAGCGCGCGTTAGTACAGTACATAATTCTTCATATGTTAGATGAGCTTCGCCTAATACCCTACCTAACAGTATTTTCATAGATTTTACCGCCGCCTCCCACAGTCCACCGAAATGTGGGGAACGAGGAGGGATGAACTGCCACTTGACACCAATATTTGTGAAATTTCTTTGCAAATCTTCATGCGATTGTTTTGACTGGAATAGTTGATATATTTCTTTTAATTTATTATTGGCACCAACGAAATTTGTTGCATTATCGCTATATATGACAATGCTCTTACCACGACGGTCGAAAAAACGGTTTAACGCGTTCAAGAATGCTTTTGTCGTTAAATCGTTAACTGCCTCGATATGAACGGCCTTGGTCGATAAACACACAAAAATACATGCGTATGTTTTTATAATCGGTGATTTACGTAACGAACTAGATTTTATTAAAAACGGACCGGCGAAATCTATGCCACATTTTAAAAATGCCCGTCCTGGTTGTACGCGGTCACTGGGCAAGTCACCCATAATAGGTTGCACGAAAATAGGTTTATTACGGAAACATTTTATGCATTTGTGAACCGTATTACGCGCTAAATTTCTACCGTTAATTGGCCAGTATTTTAACCGAATAGTTGATAATAAAGCCTGGGGTCCACCGTGCATTAGAAGCATGTGCTGTTCATTAAATAACATTTTCGCAAATAAACAGTTCGCGGGTAATACGATGGGGTGACGTTGAAAAATGTCGATTGTCGCGGCGTTTTTCAATCTGCCGCCAACGCGAATGACGCCATTACTATCGATAAATGGTCGAAGACGAAAAAGTTTACTGTGGGTCGAGACAGCCTTACCGTTCGATAGTTCCCGCAGTTCGTCAACAAAACCGATATTTTGCGTATATTTTATTAATTTCAAAGTTGCTTTTTCGAACTCTTCTGGTTGTAGCAAACCTGTTAATTTAATATTATTATTCTTACGCGTACGCACGTTATTTATAAACCGTATGCAGTACGCGGTTATCCTTAAACACTTAGTCAATGATTCATATTTGTTTAACATAAAATCATCGTGATCAATGACACACATAACATTGATAATATTTTCTTTACCTTCCGGAATATTGTCTAATTTACGGTGAGTGTCTGAACTTTCTATCCAATTTAATTTATCTTCAGTCAACCACTTGGGACCCGACCACCATAAATCTAAATTGATTAATTTAGACGGACAGCAACCTCTAGATATCACGTCAGCCGGGTTGTCGCATGTACTAACGTGTTTCCATTCGCCCATTGTTGTTTTACTTTTTATTTCAGCTACTCGATGTGCAACAAACGTTCTCCATTTCGTCGAAGGTGAAGCGATCCATGCCAATACTATCATCGAATCGGTCCAAAAATACTGTTGATTAATTTTTAGTTGTAATTTCGGTATTAATTTATACGCTAGACGTGTTAATAACAGTGCCGCACAAAGCTCTAACCGAGGTAATGATAATGTTTTTAAAGGTGCCACTTTGGATTTTGCACATATTAACTTAGTATGATGAATGCCCGCGTTGTCCGTACACCTTAAATATAAACAACATCCATACGCCAATGTACTAGCGTCCGAAAACCCGTGAACCTCAATAACACACGATTTTAAGCTGTTCGTGATTTTGCGTGTTATTGATAACCTGTTTAACGCGGATAATTGTGTTCTATACTCAAACCATTGTTCGCGTATGTGCACTGGAACGGGTTCGTCCCAATCAATCTTTTCACGCCATAACGCTTGTAATATTAATTTTGCTCGCACTATTAATGGGCCGACTAAACCCAGCGGGTCGAAGATCGCAGCTATATCGGACAGCATTTCGCGTTTGGTAACCGACATCCCATCTACCCTTTTATTCTCACGCACGTTATATTTTAATATATCCGACGAAGCGTCCCAGAATAAACCTAATACCTTTTTTACAGAATAATTAAGTTCGTGTTTATTTGATATTTCTATATCTTCGCTAGGTAGACTTGATGTTATTAAACTCGCGTCGTTTGATGACCATTTTCGTAACTTTAGACCGGCACTGTTCATAACCACAATCAAGCCGTCGCGTATTTTAATTACTTCCTGTTTCGTGTCGGCTCCGGTCAATATGTCGTCCATGTAAAAATCTCGATTGATAATAGGCGTGATGTATGGGTATTGTTCGTGTACCGTTTCGGCTAGTACTTGTAAACAACCTGTCGCTAAATATGATGCGGGTACTGTGCCATATGTGACCGTGTTCAGTCGATATATTTGTATAGGTTGATTAGGGTCCGTGCGCCATAATATTCTTTGATAATCGCGATGTTTATCAGTCATTAATATTTGCCGGTACATTTTAACTATGTCGGCCGTTAAAACGTAATTATGAGTTCGAAATCGTGAAATAATGTATAATAAATCGTCTTGGATAACCGGGCCCTTTAATAACACGTCATTAAGACTAATACCGTTATCTGTTTTGCAAGATGCGTCGAACACTACCCGCAACTTTGTAGACGTGCTACTGTCTTTTCTAACGGCGTGGTGGGGCAAGTAACACGTTTGATCTTCTTTTTCGAGTTCGCTCTCATCTACCCGTTCCATATGGTTTAATGACTCATACTCTTTCATAAAAGAAAAATATTCTTTCTTTAATTCCTTATCTTTTTGGAACTTACGTTCTATTGCTAAGAAGCGACGTTTTGCGATTTCG
Source organism: Metopolophium dirhodum (assembly GCF_019925205.1). Lineage (NCBI taxonomy): Eukaryota > Metazoa > Arthropoda > Insecta > Hemiptera > Aphididae > Metopolophium > Metopolophium dirhodum. The sequence continues at coordinate 6,538,770 of NC_083560.1, forward strand.
TACGACTTTCCTAGTTTTATTAAATCGACCCGAAACGGTAGGTGTACGACAAAACGTCCCTCGTCATTTCTAATAACGGTCTTATTAAAATATTCTTGACAAGTACGCTCCTCGATCGTATAAGGTGGTGTATCGCTTACGTCTTCAATCAGCCAAAATCGTTGTAATGCGTTCTCTAGCGTGGATTCACTATCGGTTGCGCTAAAAAACGTGTTCGAAGTCGATGCCTTTGATAAACTATTTTCCGATATTGCTCCAGCGGCCACCCATCCAAATACTGTTTCTTGGAATAACGGCCCAGTCGTCGAGGGACGTATTTGTCCATCACATAAAAATTGATAAAAATGCGTTGCGCCTAATAATATGTCGATTTTTTGGGGCGTACTAAAATGTGGATCGGCCAATTTAATGTTATCGGGAACGTTACATGTTGTTGTTATATTTCGCGGAGGTAATTGACCCGTGATCTTTGGTACTACTATCATTGGTAGAAATACCGCGTAATCACTTACGCGGGATTTTATTTTTAACCATACTGACGACGACGCATGTTGTACTATTTCACCGATACCGCTGATTACGTGTTTAATTTTATTTCTTTTTAAACGTAGTGTCTGCACCATCTCTTCCGTTATAAAATTTTTCTGAGACCCGGAGTCTAATAAAGCACGACATGTTGTCGTTTTCGTGTAGGGACTCACAGCTAGGGCTACTACTGTAGCTAATAACACCTGTTCACCCGACGCGAATGCGTGGGCGGTCACCGTGCTTAAGGCAGGTGTTTCTCCCTCAGTTTTACTGTTTGCTTCTGATGTTTCACTCGTTGAATTTGGTTGGTGTTTGTAATTGTTTATGTGTAACATTGTATTATGTGGCTTGGAACACCTTAGACAATTTCGCCCAAGACATTTCCTTTTGTCGTGACGCCGGAGGCAAATGTTGCACAAATTAAGGTCGTTTACCTTTTTAATTCGGTCGATCGCTGATAGTGCGATAAACTTGGGACACTTGTATATAGTGTGCGATAGTTGACATACGTAACATTTTATTTCCGAGGTGTTGACAAATGAAGTAGATGATGTGGTATTTTTTGTGCCTTTTTTACCTGTGTAATTATTATTTTCGTTAACATTTTTCGAAACACTGCATATTTTTTTAGACGATTCAACAGCTTCTAATACGTGGAAACGTGCTTCTAAAAATTCGATTAATTCGTCGACCTTTTTGATTTCGTCTCTCCCGCACTTCGTTTCCCAATCGCTTATAGTGACTGCGTCTAATTTAGTACATATAATATGTGTTAACAACGGTCCCCACTCTGACGGTTGTTGATCCAATGCTCTTAAGGCCGATATATGACCACGTAAACCATCTGAAAATTGTCGCAAGCCCGTGGACGAACTCGCTTTGACTGTAGGTAAATCACAAATACCTTTTACGTGTGTTTGTACTAATAATTTTTTATTATTGTATCTCGTAACCAAACTGTTCCAAACGTGTTCATAATTATTAACTGTGGTCTCTAGGTTCTTGACACAGTTCGCCGCATCGTCGGATAGTGACGCACGTAAATGAATAAATTTTTCTATTGTTGTCAGGTGTTTGTTATTGTGAACCAGTGCGGTGTATATATCATAGAACGGAGCCCATTCGGAGTATACACCTGAGAACACGGGTATTTGTAACGCAGCTAATTTTATCGATGGTACGGCATTACTTATCTCTCTTACACCGTTTTTTTCTTTTCCTACTTGTGTGTCGATGGACAAGTTTTCTTTTATTTCTGATTGTTGAAGTCTCTCTTCCGCTTTGGCCATTGCCTTGAAATATAACTCTTCGAAATCTACTTGATATTCTTCATGTTCATTTGCATCTTCCTCATCCCGAATCTCCGACTGTACCTGTTGAAACTCTTCCCATGCTTCTTCAATCTTTGGTCGTCGTATACTTATTTGCTTAGGATCATTGTCCGGAGTAGACACATAAGTCCAAAATCGTGTTAAATTGCCTCTAATTTGTCCTCGACGCGCTTTTAGAGTGTTTACCATTTTGCCGATATAAATTAATATAATAAATATGTGACAGCTGGCAACTGATAATTTACGGTATATCGAGGGTTAAGAAATATATAGGCTATAGCGTAATAAGACGTAATTATACCTAACTAGCGGTCTATTTACCAATTCGTAAAGAGATTATACTATAACGACGGCAGAATTTTAGCGATAAGAATTTGACTAGGTATACGCTTTTGAACGTTTTGATCGTTCGTTTTCTACGCTGAAATAATATCGTAATCGTTCGTATCTCCAACAATTATCGCATTTATTTTACGAGTTGACTGTTGTACTGTACATAACGCGGCTGATTACACTCGATGTCGGGATAGGAATATCGGGAATTTTTATGAACGTATTTTAAAAATACTAGGAAATTGAGATTCTCTTACCTTACATTTGTCTTCATCAAGATGACCTTGGCACGGGAATCGATCTTCTTCGAGCTTCTCGAACGGGTACACGCGAAATATAATATTAACTGGACCACAATACTATACTTTTTACGTTTCATACGCACAAGAATATATTCCAACGTATATTCTTTCGATAGATATAAATTTTAATATTATACTCTTCAAATCACGAGAAACTGCACGCGCGAATATACTTTGGTTTAATATAACTAAGATAATATTTTATTATTTTATATACGACTATATTATTCTTAATATTTTAACGAAAACGACGTTCACGTGCGAATCTTTTTCGACAAGGCTATAATTTTTTTTTATTACGCCTATTTAACCGCACGCACGTGTCTTTTAACCGACGCACTCAAAATAAACACAACTATAATTACTATATTATACGGTTTCCGTCCGGTTCGAATGGACCATGTTTAATGTAGGACTAAGACCTTTAATAAAGGAAAACGTAGAATTTAAGTGGACTGTATGCTTTTATTTATAATATAATAATAATAATTGTGGAGCCGCTCGCTGTGCTCGGTACAAACTTCGATACGCGACTAACTCGACTAATCACAAAATAATATAAGATAAATAATGACAATCGCGACAGTGTACGATAAAGCGACTCGAGCGCTAACATATACCTTATCATACATAGGTACACGCATGCATGCATAGATACATACATTCATATCACATCACATCACATACACACACACACACACACACACACACACACACGATTCCAGTATTCCATATAGTATACAAACAAGCCACCCAGTCCTTCGTTATACATGAGAATAAATCTCAAACACACACAGACATAAACTTGTAAAAATATTTATTTTCAAAATATACACGTCGGAATATAGGTACATTCGCTTGCATTCACACATTCCTCTCCCCGACAACATACGGAAATATTAATTATAATATATATATATATGTATATATGGTCAATCGTTTAATCGTTTACAGATGATGATGAGTTTCATTCACACATTTCTCTAGCACAACACACTTACACTCATATACCCATAGGATAGTTCATACATATTTAGATACTTACATAGTCGCATATTATATACATACATACACACATACAACATCACAAACACACACACAACCAAACATATTATACAGCTTAGGTACATATCAATATATTAAGACACAAAAGTCATACTTACAAAAAACATAGTCGCAATTACGTAGATGCATTTAAACATTCCAATCCATCCACCCTAGAAAGTATTTTCACCCCCGCCATCCCTCGTCAATTACGACTACAAAATTGTAATTCCTATTAAAATACATAGATCTAACTATTTTATACAGCTCAAAGGATTACTCGACAACATACACAAAATTATATATTTATGACACACAATATTATGAATTTGTGTAACTAGTAGGTATACTGACTAAGGAGAATAGACGATATCGACTCTGAGGGTCTTGGACGTCGTCTTTGAGTATATAGTTTGGTCACTAAATGCAAAAATTATAGTATCCTATTTCGACTTCACCGTTTATATACCTACTACATTTATTTTAATGTTTGAAATAATACAACATTTAATCTAATATATTTGAATTAAACACAAATATGCTTATACTTACTTTTCATTTTAATATTTTAATTTTTGTGTAAAATAAAAACAACCGTGATATTTAAAAACAAGTTGTAACAATTATAAATATAATAATATAACATATTTATATGTTTCATAACACTTATGTATATAATACGAACTCTACCTTATGTACGATTAACTGCTGATCGATACATTAATATTAAAACACACACACATAATTGCAAGGGCTATGACCAACACACACCATGGATTAGTAAAGCAGTTCACTATACACCTCATATCTCAATACACACTACGACTATGTATGACTACGATACAGTCACATATTATAATAGAATATAGCTTAGGAATATTATATTTGCGAGTATTATTATTATTTGTCAGTGCTTAGTAGACAATAAACCATAATTATAACTGAAATGGAATCCTAGTAATTTAAATATATTATTTAAGATTCTGATATTTACATATCTGCCCCTAACCTATTTATATCTATAGGATCCTACGATTCTCCCTGCATATATTATATTTAACTGCTCGTCCCCCCCGATCATGATACAAAGTTTTTTTATTTATTGGTAATAATGCTACATAAGGTTACACCACAGCCGTCTCAATCAACATTCGCCAAACACCCCGCACCAGCACCTACGCAATGTGAGACGTAGATTATTCTAATATTTATAGGAAATTAAATAGTTTATATGAAACAAAAAGACACGATATATAAAAAGTATTTTCAATTATTAAAATAATATTAAGGTTTACAATAAATATTTACAAGGTTCTTACTTATCCATTAAATGGATTATAAAATTGTATCATTATCTGAGTAACATATATTTCTCGGTATTTCGTCATCTTCTAGGTAATAATATATTAAAAACGTATATGATGCCTCATCCATATTATATATCCAACGGTATATTAATTTTCATATCTCCTTTATACTTTCGAACCAACGGATACATTATGTATCAAACAACGTCTTGATCAATTGTTATGTAATACATCTGAGAAAAACAACATTCATCAAGACTAGTCATGCATCTACATGTTTGTTTGCTAATAAAACCTTAACTATTGTTAATCAACAATATTGATATATTTTAAGAACGAATGAGAAAAACATACATGTAAAAGCCATTATCACTTGTGTAATATTTATTTTTTACATTATGTATCACACCTACCATATTATTATTACACAATATATACCCCTCTTGATCACTAATCCTTAATCATTACCTATCACTTATTCAGTATTCTTGATCCCTTGATCCTCTGATCTCGTGTTCTATATTATTCATACCTGTGCATGAGAAAACACATACACGAACGCGCATACAACAACTTACATATTATCAATAACCTGACCGACATATATATATATATTAATTCATGCATGTACACGGGAAAAACACACAACATTACCAGTCACAGTCACCACCAACGAAACACTCTCAAAAACATATTTTTTCACGCTTACATATGAGAAAACGCATGTGTGCTTGCACATCAACAACTTACATATCACTCAAGTGGCCGATGCGTATATTTTATCAGCACATACGTACAACAGTCATATCACTTGTATAATATTTTTATTTTACCGTCATACACACAGGCATATAACACCACCGCCATATATTATTGTATAAGTTATAATATCGAAAAATTAAGAACTATTAACAATATCTCTCATTTCAGCAGATACTTTATGCGGTTTATTACCTAAATTTAGAAATATACAATAATTAACGTCACATCTGTAGTACCTATCTTACCAACATCTTTATCAATTTAACAATTAAAAATTTTCATATTATTAGTCATTTTCCATACAGGCTCATGTTACAATGTGCATACATGTGGGAACATACATAGATTCTTGTTATTGTATGTTTATATACACAATACTATCAGGCTAACCTATCCTGAATAATATTACAGATACTTATATTTTTAATCAATCATACAAACATTGAAATATTGTATGAGATTACATTAGACTAAAATCATAGCTTATATATACATACACGGATTATAGGTATATACGAGAAAAAATAAATCTCTTTAACTGTTATTATTGTTATTATTATTCGTCATGTGTAGTGAGAATTATAATATATATATATATATAACAATAAGTAAAAAAAAAAAATAATACTAAAAACTATTATCAACCCATCACTTAGTTCTATAGTTACCTACATGAATACGCGATACCTAGTATGATATTATGAAAACCCACATTAAATCATATATACATATTCGATATTACAAACGCCTAAACATATTTTATAGTTAACATAACTATATATACATATAAACATTCATATATATATATATATATATATAGGTACCTACACATCAATAAGTCATCTACATAATATAGGCATACACATATATTACTTACATAGTATGCACACACTTGTATACCTATATCCTTACATATTTGATATTCTTATATATTTAAACAGTATTCATACATACATACATACATACATAGACTCGATTATTTCAAATAATAATTCACATAAAATATTTTCGGTATATAATTTATTCAATACCTGGATTCTTTAACATATATTAATTATTATATATTTACATTAGATAGGTACATGAAATATATCACAACGTCACCGTGGATACTGATGTAACGATATCCAATATACAACAATTAAATGCAATATAGTACCTGATCATATATTATAATTTACTCATTTTTTCGTTAAATACGTAGGTAGAATTTATGCAGAAACCTAAAAATATACTCAACAATGTGAATACACATTAAAATGTACTGATTTTGATAAAAAAAAAAAACTTAGCTGTCTGTGTGTAAATACAGAAATCTTGCTGAAATAAGTAAAAATATCAAAATTGCAATAAAGCATATTATGGAAACATCACAATATTTTAGTAAAAAATGGGCGAAAATATCATAATTTCATTAAATAATATGTAATATTATAAAAAATATCATACCCATGTCTAGTTTATTACCATCAAAGGCATATATACAGTTTAGTTATTAAATGTATCTAAATGCATGACCATCACTATAACGAGTCATTATTACAAGTCTCAACATCCGAAACATATCGTTGCACTATAATATAATAGTTAATACATACATACATACATGCACACACATACACACGTACATACATTTGCATACATATTTACTTAAACAGCATTCGTGCATACATATAGACGCGATTGATTATTTCAAATAATAATTTATATAAAATACTTTCGATATATACCTATTTTATTTAATACCTGAATTCTTAAACATATATTAATTATTATATATTTACAGTAGATACATGAAATATATCACAACGTCGCTGTGCATACTAATACTACAATTAAATGTAATATAATACCTACAAAATCATATTTAAATTCCATGGTATTCGATAATGAGAAAGATAATATTATGTATGTATGTATGTATGAATACTGTTTAAATATATAAGAATATCAAATATGTAAGGATATAGGTATACAAGTGTGTGCATACTATGTAAGTAATATATGTGTATGCCTATATTATGTAGATGACTTATTGATGTGTAGGTACCTATATATATATATATATATATATGAATGTTTATATGTATATATAGTTATGTTAACTATAAAATATGTTTAGGCGTTTGTAATATCGAATATGTATATATGATTTAATGTGGGTTTTCATAATATCATACTAGGTATCGCGTATTCATGTAGGTAACTATAGAACTAAGTGATGGGTTGATAATAGTTTTTAGTATTATTTTTTTTTTTTACTTATTGTTATATATATATATATATTATAATTCTCACTACACATGACGAATAATAATAACAATAATAACAGTTAAAGAGATTTATTTTTTCTCGTATATACCTATAATCCGTGTATGTATATATAAGCTATGATTTTAGTCTAATGTAATCTCATACAATATTTCAATGTTTGTATGATTGATTAAAAATATAAGTATCTGTAATATTATTCAGGATAGGTTAGCCTGATAGTATTGTGTATATAAACATACAATAACAAGAATCTATGTATGTTCCCACATGTATGCACATTGTAACATGAGCCTGTATGGAAAATGACTAATAATATGAAAATTTTTAATTGTTAAATTGATAAAGATGTTGGTAAGATAGGTACTACAGATGTGACGTTAATTATTGTATATTTCTAAATTTAGGTAATAAACCGCATAAAGTATCTGCTGAAATGAGAGATATTGTTAATAGTTCTTAATTTTTCGATATTATAACTTATACAATAATATATGGCGGTGGTGTTATATGCCTGTGTGTATGACGGTAAAATAAAAATATTATACAAGTGATATGACTGTTGTACGTATGTGCTGATAAAATATACGCATCGGCCACTTGAGTGATATGTAAGTTGTTGATGTGCAAGCACACATGCGTTTTCTCATATGTAAGCGTGGAAAAAATATGTTTTTGAGAGTGTTTCGTTGGTGGTGACTGTGACTGGTAATGTTGTGTGTTTTTCCCGTGTACATGCATGAATTAATATATATATATATGTCGGTCAGGTTATTGATAATATGTAAGTTGTTGTATGCGCGTTCGTGTATGTGTTTTCTCATGCACAGGTATGAATAATATAGAACACGAGATCAGAGGATCAAGGGATCAAGAATACTGAATAAGTGATAGGTAATGATTAAGGATTAGTGATCAAGAGGGGTATATATTGTGTAATAATAATATGGTAGGTGTGATACATAATGTAAAAAATAAATATTACACAAGTGATAATGGCTTTTACATGTATGTTTTTCTCATTCGTTCTTAAAATATATCAATATTGTTGATTAACAATAGTTAAGGTTTTATTAGCAAACAAACATGTAGATGCATGACTAGTCTTGATGAATGTTGTTTTTCTCAGATGTATTACATAACAATTGATCAAGACGTTGTTTGATACATAATGTATCCGTTGGTTCGAAAGTATAAAGGAGATATGAAAATTAATATACCGTTGGATATATAATATGGATGAGGCATCATATACGTTTTTATATATTATTACCTAGAAGATGACGAAATACCGAGAAATATATGTTACTCAGATAATGATACAATTTTATAATCCATTTAATGGATAAGTAAGAACCTTGTAAATATTTATTGTAAACCTTAATATTATTTTAATAATTGAAAATACTTTTTATATATCGTGTCTTTTTGTTTCATATAAACTATTTAATTTCCTATAAATATTAGAATAATCTACGTCTCACATTGCGTAGGTGCTGGTGCGGGGTGTTTGGCGAATGTTGATTGAGACGGCTGTGGTGTAACCTTATGTAGCATTATTACCAATAAATAAAAAAACTTTGTATCATGATCGGGGGGACGAGCAGTTAAATATAATATATGCAGGGAGAATCGTAGGATCCTATAGATATAAATAGGTTAGGGGCAGATATGTAAATATCAGAATCTTAAATAATATATTTAAATTACTAGGATTCCATTTCAGTTATAATTATGGTTTATTGTCTACTAAGCACTGACAAATAATAATAATACTCGCAAATATAATATTCCTAAGCTATATTCTATTATAATATGTGACTGTATCGTAGTCATACATAGTCGTAGTGTGTATTGAGATATGAGGTGTATAGTGAACTGCTTTACTAATCCATGGTGTGTGTTGGTCATAGCCCTTGCAATTATGTGTGTGTGTTTTAATATTAATGTATCGATCAGCAGTTAATCGTACATAAGGTAGAGTTCGTATTATATACATAAGTGTTATGAAACATATAAATATGTTATATTATTATATTTATAATTGTTACAACTTGTTTTTAAATATCACGGTTGTTTTTATTTTACACAAAAATTAAAATATTAAAATGAAAAGTAAGTATAAGCATATTTGTGTTTAATTCAAATATATTAGATTAAATGTTGTATTATTTCAAACATTAAAATAAATGTAGTAGGTATATAAACGGTGAAGTCGAAATAGGATACTATAATTTTTGCATTTAGTGACCAAACTATATACTCAAAGACGACGTCCAAGACCCTCAGAGTCGATATCGTCTATTCTCCTTAGTCAGTATACCTACTAGTTACACAAATTCATAATATTGTGTGTCATAAATATATAATTTTGTGTATGTTGTCGAGTAATCCTTTGAGCTGTATAAAATAGTTAGATCTATGTATTTTAATAGGAATTACAATTTTGTAGTCGTAATTGACGAGGGATGGCGGGGGTGAAAAATACTTTCTAGGGTGGATGGATTGGAATGAGGGTGGATGGATTGGAATGTTTAAATGCATCTACGTAATTGCGACTATGTTTTTTGTAAGTATGACTTTTGTGTCTTAATATATTGATATGTACCTAAGCTGTATAATATGTTTGGTTGTGTGTGTGTTTGTGATGTTGTATGTGTGTATGTATGTATATAATATGCGACTATGTAAGTATCTAAATATGTATGAACTATCCTATGGGTATATGAGTGTAAGTGTGTTGTGCTAGAGAAATGTGTGAATGAAACTCATCATCATCTGTAAACGATTAAACGATTGACCATATATACATATATATATATATTATAATTAATATTTCCGTATGTTGTCGGGGAGAGGAATGTGTGAATGCAAGCGAATGTACCTATATTCCGACGTGTATATTTTGAAAATAAATAATTTTACAAGTTTATGTCTGTGTGTGTTTGAGATTTATTCTCATGTATAACGAAGGACTGGGTGGCTTGTTTGGTATACTATAATGGAATACTGGAATCGTGTGTGTGTGTGTGTGTGTGTGTGTATGTGATGTGATGTGATATGAATGTATGTATCTATGCATGCATGCGTTGTACCTATGTATGATAAGGTATATAATATATATGTTGAGCTTGTGTGTGTTGTAAATATTATTATATAAGTTCAGAATGAAAACTGATGAGTACTGTATAGTGTGTAATACCATATTAATAGTTTGTATGTGTATGGTTATATCATATTTATATGAATAAATATACCTATGCGTTTTATTGATATGTAAGTAATAATAGTATATAATATTATGGTATAATATTTGTATATAGGTATGTGTGATGTTGTAGGTACCCTTATATTATATTATGAGCATAACGTATGTTCGTATATATGTATGTATGTATGTATGTATGTGTATGTGGGTATGTATTTATGTTATGTATGTATGTATGTATGTATGTTTGTATGTATGTATGTATGTATGTATGTATGTATGTATGTAAGTGTGTATGTATGCATGTATGTGTGTGTATTGTATAGGTATGTATGTGTGTTGTGTGTATGTATGTGTATGTATGATACAAATGTAGGTACATCAGAATATTTTATATATATATTTTTTTTTTAAAGGGGCTGTCTTGTATTTGAAGGGGAAGGGGTAAAATATATGTCGGATAAGTGTTCGATATAGTCGATACAAATGTACATCAGAATATTATACATACTTTTTTTTAAGGGGAGGTAATGTATTTGAAGGGGAATGGGTAAAATAATAATATGTCAGACAAGTGTTCGATATAGTCGATACAAATGTACATCAGAATATTATACATACTTTTTTTAAGGGGAGGTAATGTATTTGAAGGGGAAGGGGTAAAAATATATGTCAGACAAGTGTTCGATATAGTCGATACAAATGTACATCAGAATATTTATACATACTTTTTTTAAGGGGAGGTAATTGTATTTGAAGGGGAAGGGGTAAAATATATGTCAGACAAGTGTTCGATATAGTCGATACAAATGTACATCAGAATATTATATATATTTTTTTTTAAAGGGGAGGTACTGTATTTTGAAGGGGAAGGGGTAAAATATATGTCGGTCACGTGTCGGATCGGGTGGTATGTGACGAGTGTATGTGTGTTGCGGGTTGCCTATATCGAGTAATTAATACAAGTTTGGGAGGTGCGTGTACTTCGAATTGCCTATACAGAGGTGCCTATGCTTTTACATGTAAAATTTAAGGGGGAGGTGCTCCAGAACCTACATATTTATACTACTGCATTGTTACAATCTCTATCTCTAACTCAAGCTATGCTTAAAAGAGATGGATAATCAAGTATTGTAATTATCAAATTGAATATTGTAAATTGTAAAATTTTAATGATAAATAATAAAAAAAAAAAAAAAAATGCGCTATAATACTACAAAATGTGTATAAAAAAATATGGGTAAGTGGATATCGCTCTGCTGTACAGTAGGTTACAAGTGGGTCACTGTAATGGATGGTGTTAAATTTGAATTCAATGATATAATATTATTGTATACGAAATACAATTCTGAGCGGTGACGGTTTGTCAGTGTGGGTATCTTATATTATATTATACTGTTAAATGTTATTCATTATTATTAATACAGAAGCCGGTTGAATAAATATTATAAAATTACATGATATTACCAAGTATATTTCATGGTATTATTGTAAAAAAAGTAATTAATATATAACCTATTTACGTGGAGCCTTGTCTTAAATTTTCAATCCTTAACTATAAATAATTAACATTTTATACATTTTTAACAAAATAATTATTAAATTTTAAATTTGATAAATTTTGTTAAAATTTGAACTTAAAATACTTATAAAAAAAATTGTGCCAATATATTTTTAATATTATTTAACTGCTATTGTAAAAATCAGATAAGGAGCTTTGCATTAAATGTTCACGCTTGATTACCTAACAAATAAAATAAAATTGTTATTTATAGAAAAAAAAAACTAAAAAAATTGAAAACTGACAATGTCCGTAAACAGCTCAAAAAGAGTCAAAATATTTTGAAAATGTTATGGTGTATAGAAAATGCTAATATAAACATTCAGTGAAATTTTCAAGAATCTACAGTCATTCATTTTTTTAATTACAATAAAATAAGAAAATTGTAACATGAGAAATCAAGTGATATCTAATGTTGTAAAAATATGAATTTCAAACGCACATAAATATTCAATTTGACTTTTTTATGGACAATATTTTATTTGGTAAAGGTTGACAAACTTATTAAGAATCTTGTATTATATTTTCAAGTCTTAGATTTAAAAAGAAAATTTTTATGAATTCTCAACTCAAAATAATTTGATAATTTTCTTGATTTTTCCGTATTTTTTTAAGATTTGAACTTTAAATGGTTTTAAATAAAAACTGTGACTAAGGATCTTGAACTTTTTTCAAATATCATTGTAATATTATATTAAGAGCCTTGTATTACATTTTCAAGCTTTTTTACCCAACAAAAATAGTTTTATCAACATCCATAGAAAAAAAAAACTAATAAAATTGGAAACTGACAATGTTCCTACACATTTCAAAACAAATCAAAATATTTTTAAATTTTATCGTGTATATAAAATATATACAACCAGTGAAAATTTTTTTATGTTTATACGTTCATTTGTTTAAGAGTTGCACCAAAAACTAAAATGAATGTGTAAAATTTATATTATTTATATTTATCAATTTTATGAATCGAGAGTTTTCTGGTGGTGATCGGCCTTATTGATCGAGTGTAACCGGTCGTATGTTATTTAATAATTATTAATTTATTGTATTGTGTTTGCGTGCATACGCCGCGTAAGAATATTATTTTCTGTGTTGAGATTAGATAAATACATTTTTATCTAGATAAAAAAAAAGTTTACTTTTTAATACCTACTATAAAGTCTAACTTTTGAGAGTATAGCTTAGATACTACTTAGGAGTTCGGACTTCGATATTAAATAAACACCGGCCAGGGCCGGATCTAAGCTTTTTAACACCTGTGGAAAATGAATAAAATACGCCCATTTCAGGGAGATGACCAAAATTAGTATTTTTTATACGAAAAATTAAGCACACTCACACAGTATTGCGAGGACCAACCATTTACAAAGCCTTTCGCAATATACTTGACCAATAAATTATTTACCACGAATAATTTAAGCGATTTTAACTTAAAAATGAATTTATTATATTATTTATAAATTAAAAACAAAATAATAAAATAAATAACAAAATTAACTTAACTTACTTCTTAAAATGAAAAATTAACTCGTTAATTGCATGTTAATTAAGAAAGAAATGTAGTAAGTTAACCGTTAAGTTAATGAAAAGCCAAAGTAACTAGTTAATGCCCAGCCTTGTCTTTAACTATAAAAATAAATTAGATGAAAAAAACAGTTTATAATAAAAAAAATTAACCAAATAATCTATACTAATATATATAAAGCTGTAGAGTTTGTGTTTGAACGCGCTAATCCCGGGAACTACTAGTTCGAATTGAAAAATTATTTTTTTGTTGGATAGTCCATTTACCGAAGGCCTTATGACATCATGCTACCACCAATTAATAGAAGGGCTCAAACAGGGATTTTGAGATTTACGATGGAATTATTTGTTTATAAATGGTTGCTATTGGTTATTCGGGCAGATCAGGTACAAGCATGCATCAAATCGAATTTTCGCAAATTGCCTTTTGTAATTTCTTATGGGCCACGAAGTGCGCAGGATCAGGTAGGTATATTATATACAAATGAATGTTTGTGTGCAGATCTCTGGGAAGAAGATTGGTCAATTTAAAAAGGGTTACATTTGGTTTTTTTTTAATTATCGGATTTTAGTACGGTTAGGTTAGATTAGGATTATGTATTAATTGATTATATCAATCAACCGTATTATATCAAAATAAACTTGGTATAACTTTGATACTTTAGAGTTAGATCATACACTTACGTACAAACAGCACTGGGTCCGCGATCTACCGCAGGTAGATTGACTATCTGATAGAATACTGCTGCGAATCAGAATTTTTGTTCCAGGCAACAGAAAAGTTAAGATACATTTTTAACACCATACACCGAATATTAAATAACAAATAAAACAAAGTTTGAGTCATATAGAGTTGGTACATTTATTGTATTTAAAAAGCTACGAACTTGTCATTTAATAAATAATTTGAAAACAATTAAATTAGTAGCAAGTTACATTTTAAGTAGTACTTATTTGAAAAAATATACAATTGTTTTACATAACAATAAATTACAATTAATAGTGCCATTTATAAGATTAAGTTTTAAAAAACTATCTACGTAATAATATAAAAAAAATTGTATAAAATATATTAATATAATAATATGTATATAATATATATTATAATATGAAAGAAAACTATGTCATTTACCATACTTTATTATATCATTAATCGGAGAGTACCTATGTTATAAACTAGCCGTTGACCCAACTGCTTAGTCCACAGGGTTGCAGGTAGCACGAACGATGTTGATTGGATTTGTAGGACTTAGTAAAGCTTAGCTCGCAAGTAGAATGAGCATACACGTCTAATCTACAGGCCGTTTCGGGTCTGGTTTTATAAGGCCTCATGCTCTCCTACTTCCCCAGCTCCCCCTGGTCTATCGATATATCCGTGGACCTCACAGGACGTGATTCAAAATATTATCTATACATACCCACGCCTGGCTATTCCAAGAATCATATCCCATTATCGTCTTTAAAATATATTTATATGCCACCCGTTAATATTTAGATACTATGCATTATTGATATATATATATAATATTATAAGTAATAATTATACTATATCATATTCACATGACTATGATATATGATTGATTATATATTCTACTGTAAGCTTTTTTATATAGTTGTTCAGAAATGCGTACTACGGTTTAATTAATGTGTTTCAAATATTAATTATTACGAGTGCTTGACCATCTGGTCGCAGATCGCCAACCCCTTTCTTATATTATGTGAACCGGCTCGTGTATCGATCGTCCTTGATAACGTTATTATCATGTTTAGGCGAGGTTATTCATCCTCATCGGAATGTGATCCCAAGGTTGCCTTGCTTTCTGGATGTATGCCTACAGCGTATTTTAATAAGATTTATGACATTGACTTATATATTTAAATTATGTGCTTGTCTTTATCTAATCCTCTATGTTATCTAATATATCTCAAGACGAAACGGATCACAATAATATAGTATCGTATACGGACGGGTATTTCCACGGCACTGCGAACCTATTTCATATTTTGTCCTTTTTAATTTGTAAATCAATGTTATTAGTTATTACTTATTAATTACTACTTATCTCGATTAAAATTAAATTATTTTATTTTATTCGCATACCCAATATTACACATTTCCTGTAAAATATTATTTTGTAGTTTTGACTTTTGTTTTTAAGTTCATTTTCAATTTTAAAACATTAAAAATACGCCCACGAAAATTTTACGCCCAGGGATAAATCCCCGGCGTGTCCAGCATGCATATCGGCCTGTAGCTGGAAGGCGACTCGGCCGGCTTGTCAGGGCCTTTGCGGATCAGCACGAGTCAGGCCCTCTTCCAGCAGGGCGGGAAGGTGAGGGCGCGCAAGCAGTCGTTGTACACCCTTAGAGCGCTACTTGGATCTGTAGTCACGAACGCCTTCAGGATCTCGTTTGGTATGCCAGACGGTCCAGAGGCTCTCCCTACCGAGAGTCTCTTGGCCGCCTTCGTCAGGTCGTCTCTCGTGAACCGCGGGATGGTCCTGGTGAGCTCTAGGGTGTCACGCGCGGGGTGGAGCGTTTCAAACATATTGTGGACTGCCGCAGAGGGGGCCTGGTCCCAGTTCGTTGCGGGAGCCGCGGGGAACAGGGTGTCGGCAATCTCAGCCTCTCTGCCCCTGGAGGCCGCTCCCGGGTTTCGGGTGCCGAGTTTTCTCATTACAATCTTGTACGGCTTGCTCCATGGATTGACGTTGACCTCCCTGCACAGATCAGACCAGCACTTCCACAATGTACATAATAAACATGATATTAAATGTACTTTACATAATAACAATAACTGTAAATCTACTAAAAAATATTTAAATACATACTAAAACTGTTATAAAGGTTCATAATAATTAAAGTTTACTATGACGATTAGGATTAAAAAGAGATTTCTGGAACCACAACCTGCTGGCACAACCCTATACCTGATGGCACAACCCGTGAAACCCGTTGCACAACCCACATACATCTATACATCTATACACCTACACCAATGAAATTATGATATTTTTGCCCATTTTTTACTAAAATATTGTGATGTTTCCATAATATGGTTTTTTCCAATTTTGATATTTTTACTTATTTTAGCAAGATTTCTGTATTTACACACAGACAGCTATGTTTTTTTTTTTTTTTTTATCAAAATCGGTACATTATAATGTATATTCACATTGTCGAGTATATTTTTAGGTTCCTGCATAAATATAAATATAAAAAGGAACTCACATAATTTGGCGGCGCACTGCTGGCCAGCTGCTACCTGCGCCTAAATAGTTTGTGTCCACATTAGTGGCACTAATATTACAATTTTGTAACGGGATAAACCGTCACTGTATTAAAATGGTCCTTTTCAGGACCACCAAACACAACAGTATGGCAACATAATGCGACACAAGTAATAGACGCGACATATTAGAATAAGTAGTTTACCAACAGGAAAATTTCACGGAAATAACAAGCAAGAACCACATTAACAAAGCGAACACCAACGGGTCGAGGTGTGGTTATTGCTTATCAAAGCAACCATCCTCGACCAATCACAGGACAACAAAGGGAAACAAATAGTATATATACCGGGGACAGTTCACCGGTCAAATCAACCCACCACACCAGTCTTCAACATATCTTCTACAAGTCAACAAGCACTATAGAAGACCCGAAGACCTGAAGACCCGAAGACTATCAACGCAGCAGCAACACCGACCTGAACGACACCGGCGAAGCTGATCCGACCTAACCAGTCCACGACGACGCACCCTGAACGCACCGATCTAACGTGATCGCCCGATACCGCCGAGACTCAACAGTACCCGGCATACCTGGCTAATAAGCGCCACTTCACGGACCGACGACGCCAAGCCTACCGTGTACATCCAGCGATCGACGACAACGGATAGCCGCCACACCGGGACCTGATTGACCCACCGACGGCAGCGTATAATATAATTATACTCCGGCGATCCATTACTGACAGTCCACCCGTTCAATCGAGTCCAGTCACACCGTTGGACGAATACCAAGACACGCCGGGAACCGACTTCGCGACGTAACTTGGCCAATCGACTATTCAGCAAGCCGACAAGTAGTACCACGTTTCCCCCTACGGCGAGCTATTTCGAGTTTCGCCGCGAGGAAGAACCGAACCCACACGACTTGCTCGAGTCCGTGCACGGACGGTTTCTACTCTCCCCTATTATTGTATTACTTCTACGAAACGTATAGGCAAGTCCCGACTATTGTTTTGCTCGCGCCTCTTCAGGCCCGAACCCGCCCGCCGCGGCCGCTTCCTTAAGCCTGCCGCGCGGCCCGGGATAACTTGCCCCGATCATTATAAACATTACTTATTGGTTATATAATAAACGAATCATAACAATACACAACGCATTGGTATTTACGACACGGGACGTCACGAACAGACGCTCCGTATCAATTTGCAATATAATTCACGATTCATATAGTATAAAAAGTATATAATCGTCGATTATCACGGTCAATGATCAATATTATTCGACAATATGACTAATAACAGTCGTTCTTTCGTGGCGATTAGCGCCGTAATGACTACAATAAAGGAATTATAATATTAGTTTACGCGTTCCGTGTTGATTAGCACACACTAAAATACAATAAATACAATATAAAGAATACAGTGATTCACGCACGTAATAATTACAATACAGAAAAACTAATGGCGATTGGCACCTAGACAATATAATTTAATTCGGCAGCCATGTAAATATCGTAACTAAACAGCCGACGCGGCGGCATGCGATGACGAGGTTTATAATCTGCATATTACTTAACAATAATTCACAATAAACATTTAATACAATTATTGTAATAACGACTGTGTGTGCGTGTGTGACATAACTGTGACATATTAACTGATTTGGGGGGGGGGGGGGGGCTAAATTTATAAAATCAATACAGATCCCCCGCGTCTCTTCACCACTTATTATAATGTTTACGGTAGTAATATATTACAAAAACATTTAGTTTGGTACTCAACAGTAATAATAAAATACTTGATAAATGAAATACAATAATATACACCTCAAGTACTCAACAATTCAATGCTAATTAATTATTTATTTGTAATTAAAAATAAAATAACATAGTTACGCAGTGTTAAATCTTATAATTTTAAACAGTGATTAGATATATAGCGAATTTATTTAATATTCTTAAATTTAAAACTACCAGAAATGTCTTTTTCTATATATATATATCACAATTGATACATTTGAAATCTATCTTGATGCATAGATGTGCGTACCAATTTTTTACTTTTTTCATAGCTGAAAAAGACCCCTTATTTTTCCATTTAGGGGTTGAATTTCCAAAAATCCTTTCTTAACGGACGCGTACAACATAATTGGTATCTGTATGCCAAATTTCAGCCCGATCCGTCTAATGGTTTGAGCTGTGCGTTGATAGATCAGTCAGTCAGTTTACTGTTTTATATAATACTAGCTCTCCGAGCGTCGCTGGGGGAGACCCCCAAACCCCCCGAGTTGGCGAAGAGTCTTAACTCCCTCGAAATTTCGTAAAAAAATCATATAGCTGCCACGAGTTTTTTGGTGTCTAGCAGGTCAGTCACCTTAGTTATTGTCGGATAGCGGACAATGTGGAAAGGCTGGGTCACGGCATCAGGTATGCAATCCAACTGCGTCGGATCGCGGACAACGTTCTTTAATGCCGCCGAAAACGCGACATTACATGAAAAAGAATTTAAAAAATGTTGGGCGTCCATGCAAATCATATAGCCAACGAATTATTTGAGTGTCTAGCAGGTCAGTCACCTCGAATGACATTCGCCGTAGTATATAACTACACACAATGCAAACGATATACTGCACAACCCATAAAAACATATTGTGTATACACCTATGATATATGAACTAATTAATACATACATATCAATATAATATTACAGTTGTCAGGTGAGTTAAATGGTTGAGGTAATCAAATAGCCACTTTCTTATTTTGGTAATTCATAATTTAATGTAGCATAAAAATACTGTTATTCAGTTACTTCTAAACATAGCTAATAGGCAATAATAATATTTATACCTGTGTTACTTCTAAGATAGCGGTTATCTATACTCAAGCTATTATTCAACACGAATATAAAGAACTTTATATAAGTGTGTACAACGATGTATCATATTATATATTCATATCATTAAAACTATCATTCATAACAACAATTGATTATATATTCTATAAACTTATATTAATTATTACTTATCCAGGATGAAATGAAATGTGTGCATACGTATGCACTAAAAAAATGCAAATACGCAGTATAATATGCATATATTATTTTATAAAAAATATATGTTTCAAGATTTAATTATAAAAAAATATTTTTTAATCATAAATATTTTGTTTATATATTTATTTTTTGATGATTTGGAGCTGTTATACTAAATTTATTCCCAAAATCTAATTTAAAAAAAATTGAATTTATCGTATACAGCGGTTATTAAATAATATTAGGTATTAATTAGTATTCATCCAACATATTTACAACATCTCACATTTTTTTATAGTATTTACAATAATAAAGTACTGCATTGATGCAGGTACTCCAACTAGTTATGATTGGTTCTGGAAGTTAATAGGGATCTCCGGTGCGTATTTTTTGAAAATTATTATACGTGATGATGCTTTTTTAAATATTTTCTTTATGTTGGCTACGATTTTATGAACAGTGCCAAACTGATTTCGTACTTCCTCCGAAACTCTATGAAGGCCATGAGCAGCACATGTACCATTTTAGAGTAGAATGCGTTCAAATAGATTTCCCACACTTAATCATATACAGTACTATTTATTTATAAATCATTGAATTTCCATATTCAATAATTAAAAACTTGTTTATTTTTGTTGATTTCTTAAATGCTTTAACATAAAATGCATTTATATACCCACTCGAAATCTTTAAATATGCAAAATCATATAAATTTAGTAAAATATTCAAAAATATGCAACATAAATTAATATGAGCCATGAAGTAGGTTAGGTTTACCAACATTTTATAATAACAACTTATATGATATATTATAAGTATATAGATAGTCGAGTGGCATAGGTATACACAATTTTACCTTTGGTAAGAGGGGAGGGGGTTTATGAATCAAACAATATTTTAAAAGTGACACATTACCTAATGTAAAACCAATACCTTTTCTTTGCTCAAAATTTAAAAAGTTCATTAGGATTTATCTTCTATATTCACCGTAAGGAGCACATCAGCACGTCATTTAGAATTTTTAGGGCATTAACGCATTTTTAAACGGTATTTTTTAGCGTTTTATAGGGCATTACATTCTCATCCCTAGTTATAATGAATGTACCCATTCTTTAAATAGTCATAAACATATATTAAATGTTGTTCCAAATCGTGATAGATTATATAAAAGAAAATAATATTATTGTTAATGTTTGAAAATTATTTATTATACATACATTTTTTTAATGATAAGTAGTATACCTTTACTATAATAAGTATAAATTATTTGTAATCAAAGCGACATCCACTTACCCACCTTTTTCGTCATAAAGCTGTTTATAACTTCACAAGTTGATTATTTAGTGTAATATACGTGGTTGTATCTATTTGTTGCTTATTATGAATTGGCCATCAAACTATCCATTTTAATATTACCTATAAGGCCATACTGGGCACTGATTAGTAATTACCAAGACCAAGTACTACCTATTAGAATGACACCCAATCCAGTTTTTTCAGCGGTTCAGTGAACCACAAAATGCATGATCAAGACGTCTTCTGCATGTTGAAATGTTCTGAGGGGGAGCTAACAAAACTATTTATCTAAAATAACCCATAGGGGGCTTATATTTAAACCATTATAAGGGATATTTATGGGGGACTAAATTTAAGTCAGGGGGGCTAAGCCCCCCTAGACCCCCCTAGTTTCGCCAATGCTTATAAGTTGTAGGTAATATATTTAAAGTTGTAAATATTTTGTTTTCAATGACTTTTTAACATTATGTTCAATATACTTAATCATATAGAAATGAAACCCCTGGAAATGTTACTTACAAGTTACAAATACAATTGATAAAAATTGGTTAAATAGGAAATCATTTAATTTTTTTCATATAACGTAAACAAAATTATTAAACGTTAGTATTTTTACTTCATAATAATTGCATATTGTATAAGTATTAAAGTGCTTTGGAGAGGTACCTACGGGAAGTTAGAAGAAAAAAATTCAACTATATAATTTAGGTGGGTCTCAGTACACAATTGAGGAGGGGGCCCCGTTGACATTTTCCGACTAAACGACAGTTAAATCCTGCACTACTGACCTAAATATACTACATATATGCTTATTAAACGGGCGACCTTAACTATATCTCTAATCTGAGCGGCTTCAAAAACATTGTATTATATTATTAATGAAAATTAGTCCGTTGATACTAATTTAACTTCAAACTTGTTGCGCGTAAGCACATAAATGTAAAATCGCAAACTTTGAAAAACAATAACCGAAGACCCCGGTTTAATTATCATTTAATAATAATAAAAAGCTCTTCTGGCTCTTCAGCAATACAATAATAGATATAATAATAATATAAATATAAAAAGGAACTCACATAATTTGGCGGCGCACTGCTGGCCAGCTTCTACCTGTGCCTAAATAGTTTGTGTCCACATTAGTGGCACTAATAATACAAAATGCAATATAATTCACGATTCATATTGTATTAAACTATATAATCGTCGATTATCACGGTCAATAATCAATATTATTCGACAATATGAATAATAACAGTCGTTCTTTCGTGGCGATTAGCGCCGTAATGACTACAATAAAGGAATTATAATATTAGTATATGCATTCCGTAATTACTTACACTTTTAAAAAATATTTGATTAATCATTTTCATGTGAGTTATATTGTAGTCTGGACATTATTTTTCCTAGCGTCGGAGTTTTTCCCCGAGGGATTTTTATTCCAAAATTCTTCACAATCGTGTTCTAACCATGGAATTAAATAAGAGTCGTTTTTGTGCGGTGGACATTGGAAAGTTGAGTGGAGTTCTCACTGTGTTCTGAGACGCGTTATTCAAATATTTGTTTTATTTTACTTTTCAGTAATCTTCGCCGTTTTTATTTTACGATTAATTATTTATTTCCGGTTTAATATAATATGTTAATATTAAAATATTCACATTTCAGCAATTATTTTGTCATTATGCCTGACGATTTAATTATTAAGAATTGAAATGATAGACTATAGTAAAGTAATAAACTACTCATACGAAAAAAATACGAAATAAAAAACAAGTATATAAAGTATATACAAATACCGACTAAGGAGTACGATGAACAATGACCACTTTCATGTTCATGGCCGTCGAGAAAAAAATACTAATCGAACTCAAACAATGACGAAATAATTAACTCCGTTGGAGAAAATAACAAATTATTAAACAAATTATTACCATAATTAAAACAAGTTAAGTTAAAAGTTACGTCTAAAGATAAATTTATTAGTACTTTGTAAGTTGGTGTGTTTATTTTATTACAGCATAATATTTAATATTATTAAAATATTATATTATGTAAAAACATTTTAAGATTATTAAATTTTGATGATTAAGTTAGTTTTATTAATAGAATATACATACCTATATGCATAATATTTTTATAATATTATTTCCCTATATACATTTAAAATTTAAATATAATATACATTACATACATAAGTAAAATAAAATTTCTAGAGATGAAAATATTTAATGGCCCGGAGGAAATATTGTATTTTCCTGGCTTGAATTTTTTTCCTACTCCGTCCCTGTTTATTATAAGTTCATAACATTTTTTTTGTATTATTAGTTTAAAAATGGTTTACAGCATTAATTATATTAATTTCGTTTCTAGTTAAAGATATATTAATTTTAACAGTAAGGATAAAATAAATTAGTGAAGGGGTCCAGGGGGCAATGTTTTAGGGGGCAAAACTTTACCCGTCGTCTATTGTAAAGACTCGCACATCGTTACTGAATTTATTATTCACAAAACAAAAAATCGCATATTTATCTAAGAAAATATATTAAACAAATATAGGCACGGGAATCAGGAGTTTATCACCATATCACCTCCGACCATCAAAATCACGATTATTATAGGTGCGACTTTTATAATTCGACTGTGTTAACAAAACTGGTATTCTCTTTTAGCTAATATGGTTAGGTTAGGTTATAAGGGGGGGTCTGGGGGTCTCCCCCGTCTAAACTGCAGCGCTAGTTTATTATAAAGTCGATAACACTTCAGTAGGCCGCTGTTCGGCGTTCACAGCTGCGCGTACCTCGGTAAGCGTGCGATAGGGTTTTCGAAAATTAAACATTATAATATTTTGAGTTCGAAAATCGTAAACGCATACGGCCTTAAAGTTACTATAGGTTAGGGTAGGTGAGGCGGTTTGATATTTAAGTTGGTGGTTCAAGAATAGTTAATACCACCCACCCACCTACTAAAAAGTTATATTAAGTACAAAAACTTACCTAAAAATAGTACTTCTAATTGTATCAAAAAAATCGTGTACACAATCAGTTGCTGCAGAGCAATCAACAACTACTGTTAAATTCAAAATTTTTGAGCTACACTGTATGATACATATTGTATTGCATTTTTCTACTAATTTTGGTATTAATGAACGTAATCCTTTTACAAATCATTGCATATTAAATGCGCCATCATAATAGCTTGTCAAATTTTGCCTCCAAAATTATATTTTCTGATAATAAAATACTGTCACATCGTCTTATACTTTATGTGATATTGATTTTACAATGATATGTGTGTTTTATTATTTTTAATTTTTTTTTAATTTTTATTTGTGTCTGTTAATACGTATCTAAAGTAACGTATAAAGCATTAGGAATAAGAATAGGTATATTATTGTTAATAGTTGTAATAAATAGAATAAGTCTTAAATTGTACTAACAAAATAAAATTTCAATGAGCTATATTAAAGCATTGGTCACTAGAAAATCAGTAGATGACATACAGGGCTTAGAAATTAAGTAAATTTAGAATGTAAATTATATAATATTATTTAAAAATGTATAAAATATATGTTTTTATGAAAAAAAAAAATAGACTCATGAGGGCATGAGCCTTCGTTTAACAAGGGGAGTGTTATGAATTGGTATTATTAAACATAGCAAATAAGAAAGGATGTAAAAGTTACTAAGCACTAAACAATTAAGAAATGTAGTATTTATAAAATAACTAGAATTACGAAACTAGTTGATTATTGTAAATTAGTATAAACAGGTACAATCCTGAAACTGCAAGTAAGCACTTTTTGTATAGGAGGGATTGTCCTAGGTAAATTTAGATATAAGGAAGATGAAGATGGTAAGACAGGCAGTGGAGGATGGACAGTACGATTATCTGTATAATATGTTGAACTCAATAAACTCTATAGTTGAAAAGACGTGTGTTTGTTAATTAATAGGTTGATTTAATAAATCTATATAAAAACTCTACAAGTGCTTGGATTTCGTTCAACAGTATCTTTTCTGATAGGAAAGTGAATGTAGTTGGTATTTCGGTGGATCAAAAGTAAAAAGTGCCTTGAAAAATAAATGAACATTTTCTTAATTTAAATTAAGGAAAAACGAGTATTTGTACACAAAATTGGTTTTCGATTTTTTTTTTTGGTGTAACTCTAAAACTAATTATCGTAAATACATGACATTATGAATGAATGTTTATATTAGCATTTCCTATACAACATAACACCACAACATATCTTGAGCTGTTTACGGACATTTTCAGTTTCAAATATTTTTAGTTTTCATTCTATAAATATCAATACAATTTTATTTTTTGAATAAAAAAGATTGAAAATTTAATAGAAGGCTCCTAATATATTTTTTCAATGACAATTTATTTTTATAAGCATTTAAAGTTCAATTATTGACAAAATATACGTAAAGTTCACGAAAATGTGCTAATTATTTTGAATTAGAAATTCCTAAACATTTTTCTTTTTAAATCTAAGATTTGAAAAAGTAATACAAGATTTCTCATAAGTTCATATTATTACAAGATTGGATATTCACTCGATTGCTCATGTAACGATTTTCTTATTTTGTTGTAATTGTTACAATATCAGTTGAAAAAGATTAAAAATATATTGGCACAATTTTTTTTTATAAGCATTTAAAGTTCGAATTTTGACTAAATTAATCGAATAGAGTATTTACAAATAAATTATTTAGTAGGTAGTTAAACATTTATAAAATGTTCAACTTTTATCGCTAAGGATTAAAACTTTAAAACAATGTTCCGCGTGAGTTTTTAATTCTATTAGCAAAAATCTAAAAAATACATAAACACAGTTTTATGTATCGTTATTTTAAGTTCAAATTTTTATAAAATTACATATTAAAAAACCAAGAATAACTATCTTAGTTATTTTGTTGTAATTTTATAATATTTATTCAACCGGCTACCGTATTAATAATAATAAATAATATTTAACAGTATAAATATAATATAAGATATCCACACTGACATACCGTCACTGCTCAGAATCGTATTTCGTATACAATAATATAATATCATTTAATTCAAATTTAATACCATCCATTATACAGTGACCCACTTGTAACCTACTATACAGCAGAGGGATATCCACTTACCCACCTTTTTCGTCATAAAGCTGTTTATAACTTCACATGTTGATTATTTAGTGTAGGTAATGTATGTGATTGTATCTATTTGTTGCTAATTATGAATTGGCCATCAAACTAACCATTATTGTATTACCTATCAGGCCATACCGGGCACTGATTAGTAATTACCAAGACCAAGTACTGAAGTACCTACCTATTAGAATGACACCCAACCCAGTTTTTTCGGTGGTCCAGTGAACCATAAAATGCATGATCGAGTCGCCTCTGCATGTTATAATAGATAACATAAATAATAATAGGACAAATTTTGGAATTGTGGTTACATCTTTGTACAAATTGTATAACAATTACTGATGTGGTTTTTGGGTCGATAGGCCAAATACACCGTAATCCAAGTGCGAGCATCACGTGACAATGGCACCCGGTAATCCTTTTTGGATTTTACGGGTGACGGGGGGGGGGGGGGGGGGGTGTACACATCTTGGAATTGTGGTTACAAATTTGTAGAAATCGTATAACAATTACTGATGTGGTTTTTGAGTTGAATTTCAAACTTTCGGGTGCCAGCGTCACGCACCTGCCTTGCATGTAATTTTAACGCTTTTTTACCCAGAAATACAATTTTATTGATAATTATAGATAATTAACATTCAATTATTCCTTAAAATAATAGTAATGTTAAACTTTTGAGGGCTCTGGGGAACTGGTTAAACTTATATGTTTATGTTCAAATTTCATATACATATTGGAACTTACTTAGGGGGATGATACCAACTCTTAAAAATAAATAACATGGGTACTTTTACCAAGCCTATAATTTATTTAAAATTAAAATGGTTTTATCATAAATACATTCAACTTGTTGAATGGTATAAGCATATATAATATACAAAATTGTGTAAATGTTCTATTGGCATCATTAGAAATAATAGCTGACAAATTTTTACATCAAAATAAGTGAGGCGCGTCCCCAAAAGGGAAGGGGGTGAATGGGTGTAATAGTAAACATAGGAACCCATGCATTGGTTGTCCCCGTCTTACACACGTATGATATAACAAATTTTCGTTCACTAGTTTCAATAGTGTGCTGTTAGTTTTGATATTAGAGTGATTTGGCCTATAATCAATTTTTTATATAATAACATTATCTGTGCTTAAGCGTTGGTTTTTATTTGTTTATTTAATTTTCAAGCGAGATATGAGCATTTTTTACTTTTTATATTTCACATTGAAAAATAAAAAAATTTTTAAAATCGGAACGCTTAATCACAGATAATGTACTGACCTTAAAGTTTTATAATAGGTCAATTGACTCTAGTATCATAACTAATAGCACACTATTAAAACTAGTGAACGACAACTTGCTATGTCGTGCGTGTGTAAGACGGAGACACAACAAATGTATGGGTAGTGTCCTCTTAATACACTTTGTAAAATTATACATGTGTGTCTATCTTATGGCCCTACAACCTTCTAGTCATAGGTTATACACAAGTATTATAGATTACAAAATGGATATTTAGGGCATATAATAGATTAAATTAAATGTATACTGTGCCTAGGACATTTATTGAGCTTATCATAATGGATGAACATGAACAGAAAATATTACAGAAAATGAATACCTATAAAATATAAATTATTTTTTTAATATTTTTATTCTGTAGTAGAAGCTTAGAGTAATAATAATAGATAACAATATAATATTTAATTTATAAATTTTTAGAAATGGCCTATCAATTCTGTAATATCTATGACGTATACATACCTGAATACCTTGAAATGTGAAATATTGGTTGGACTAATTTATTATTTATTTACTTAGTAGTATACTAATATCATAGTTAGATTTAAAAGTAAAAATTTTTATGAATTTCTAACTCAAAATAATTTGCAAATTTTTGTCATTTTTACGTATTTTGTCAATATTTGAACTTTAAATGCTTATAAAAAAAAATTGTGATTATGGATTTTTAATTTTTTTCGTCTACCTTTACGTTACGACCTGACTGAATGTCCCTAACCGTCTGAAGAGCTCTTGTCCTGGGCTTCTATATAATATATGATTGTGTCCTTTGGAGTGGGTGGTTGTAGTAGTGGCTAAGCTCGGTCATGAGACAGAGTTCAGGTCTCGTATTTGGTATGCTGGTCGACTCGTATCCTGCGTATGGCGTTGGTTTTCCAGAAAAGATACGTATGTGATGGCACCTTCTATAGTTTAATTGTTTCTCTACGCTTTTGCAACGACCTCCGCATGTTATACTATACTAATTGCCTTATTAGTTATAGTGTCAAATATTATTAGAAACGTGCGATAATATAATATAATATACGACTACTTAATACGTGGGTACGTAACAATAATTTGAAAATTTTCGTCATTTTTACGTATTTTGTCAATATTTGAACTTTAAATGCTTATAAAAAAAAATTGTGACTATGGGTTTTTAGTTTTTTTCATCTGCCTTTGAAACTATATACTAGGAGCCTTTTATTAAATTTTCAAGCTTTTTTAACAAACAATTAACATTTTATTGATATTTATAGAAAAAAAACTAAAATAAATGGAAACTGAAAATGTCCGTTAACAGCTCTAAATAAATCAAAATATTTGTAAAATGTTATGGTGTATAGAAAATTCTAATATAAACATTCAGTCAAAATTTCATGTACCTACGGTCATTATTTTAAGAGTTTCACCAAAAACCAAAATCGATATTTTCGAAAACAGAATTTACGTAAAAATTCTCGTTTTTCCTTAATTTTTCTTTTGCTTTTCACGTTGCTTATGAAAACTACTGGGGAATTTTTACTTTTGACCCTCCAAAGTATCAACTAAATTCACTTTCCTATCAGAAAAAATACTGTTGAAGAAAATCTAAGCGTTTCTGCTGTCCTAAAATATGATGACAGACACAAAAATAAAAATAATTTTAAAAAAAACACACATCATTGTAAAATCAATACATTCATCGCTCCGCTCAGAATCTAAAATCTTCTATAAAATTCCTTTATGCCTATATGGCTATTTGACTAAACATATTAAAATTAAAAACGAAATAGCTTGGGCTAATATGCTTATTATATTATAAGCCGCCTAGAATATGGCGTAGTTGGTATTATTTTTAGTGTTAACGATTTTAAACGTATACAATATGCTAAATAGTAATTTGCATTAATCACTAGGTATTGAATATTAATCGAATAAAAATTTATAAAAGCTGAAAATAAGTACTGCACACTTTTAAATGTGCTACTTCACATTTAATATTAGCTACTGCACAAAATTTTAGGCCCTGACTCAATACATTTGAATAATATTTTTAACAGGTTAATATTACGTTATAAAAAATATATTAGCTCTCAACTATTTAAAAACTAGGCATACAATTTTTTTTTTAATTTTTACAATTTCAATTTAAAACTAAATTTAATCATAATATAAATAATCCGCCATAAGTTGCTTCAATAGTTGTACCTAACATATTTGGTGACATATTTTTTTCTTTTTGACCAATCACATAAATGTAATCATTATTTAAATAACAATAATATACATTCAAATACATACATAGGGTACCAATAAACTTAAATAATTATATTTCATGTAAAAACTCATTTCAATGACATGAACAGGGTTTGAGATAAGAATTTGCTTAATTTATTGTCTTGAAAAAATCTGGTATAGGTCAGATTTCAAAGTATATTTATATATATATAAATGTAGTGCTTATTTTATTTATTTAAGTGTTTTCTTTTTAATGCATTAATAGTTTTTTAATGTATATTTTCTACTTTAAAACAATGCAAGCAATATCAATTATAAAAAACTAGTTAGTCTTAAAAAAAAAATTAGATTTTTATTTTGGAATTTGAAGTGAAAGAGTATCCGTTTTAGAAATTGCTATTTTATTTAAATTTTTTTTGTGTGTTTATTTTGATGATTTTAGGCTCTTTTTAGTCCTGAACCCTGTTATGACCAAGTTCATACCAAATATTTTACATTTTATACTAATATTATTGTGAGCCATTAAATAATTTTACTTTAATTAGAAGCATGGGACTATGAAAAATTTATTTCAAAATTATGATACAGTTTAATAAAAATGTTCGTTTTGCAGTAATGCAAAATATGAGTAAAGATATAACATGTATTCAAAAAATTAAAACAAACTTTCCAATCACTCCAGACTTAAAATATGTATATTAAAATTTAAAAATGATGTTAATAATATTATTATGAGTTTAATTTCACACTAATAATTATTATGACAACACAAATATATGACAGAAAAATTTAGTATGTATCATTATACAATGTAATACCAATATCATTAAAAAAAAGTAATAATAATAATAATATATATTTTTTAAAATACATTACATTGAGCATTTATACTATTGTTTCTATTAGTAATAATTGAAATATAATTATTAATCACATACCTATTTTTTTTTAAGTTCATTATTTGATTTAAATAATTTACATATTATATTGTGTGGATTAAACACGACATACATTATTTTATCTTTTGAGTTGTAATGATTGATGTTGTCACCTCATTTAAATTAATTATAAAATATCATACAAATAACAAAACATTAACATTAGCAATTATAGCATATTTGAATGAGGTAAAATAACCTATGTGAAACTGATTTGGAATCATAATATATTATGTAGATCAATAATTTTCTATTCACTTTTTGTATATGAACTAAAAAGTGGAGATTTTGGTATAACTTTTGTAGAGTATAGAATTTCAGGAAAAACCCAAACAGTGTCCAGCTGAGTATTGTAATTATAAACTTTTTTATTATAAAAAAAACATACTTAACAATTTAAACTTAGAGAACATTGTTAGTACTAGAGGTTCAAAGAGAGTTCAATGGAATAATAAATTATATTTATATTTACTATTTCCCTATATTTATTACATTATTAAATGAGTCTATGCTTAAACAAATTACTTAAAAAATAGCTATTTTAAAGTATTCATATGCTCAAATTGGTTAAAAATAATTGGTTTTGTGCAAATAACCTTGTAAAATATAACTACAGTCTACAAGTCTTAAAAAAGTTATATCAATATAGGTACCAACTAATTGTCTAAAACACTCGCAATACTTTTATTTGCAACAAGTTATATACTCTCAATACAATATGATTATGACTGCCATTTTAAACTTGCAGAAATTTGGTCTATGCCAGATGTATTAATGAGTTCAATCATCTTCTAAATTGTATTGGTTTCTATATTTATTACACTATTAATTAATGCCAACAATGTTTAAACAAATTAGTAGAAAATAATTATAAGGCATTCATTATTAGGTACTGCATTAAATGTTTAAAATCAAAAAGTTATAAATACTATAATTTTATAAACACAAACCAACAAAAAACCATACATGCAAATATTTATTCAGTAAATTGTTGAATTCTATGAAATTATTACCCATGGTCAGGAATTAAAGCAAAATAATGTTAAATACATTATAAAATCAAGATATTTAAGTACTGAAATATGCTGAATTGTGCCACTTTACATTAATATAAAAATGTATCGTCATACATAACAATATGAATATGGAAATATAATTTAATAAAAAAATGATGTCACATTTGAAGTCTTATGAACAATGACTTTTAAAGAAATTAAACATTGCTTTTCCATAATAATTTACCATACATAACAATAAAATTTTTCTTAAAATTTTTGAAGAAAATGGATCATATCTAATAACAGTTTTAATTTAAATCAATAGGTTGAATAAAAATGAAATAAACAAAGAATACACATTGAATTGTGATATAAAATAAAATTGAAATCATAGATAGGTATAAATGTACAGTGACTTTTAGAGAAATTGAAGAATACTCGAGAATAATGACGGCTATGGGATTAAAGTAAAATAATGTTTAACACATTAGCAAATCTAGATATTTAGGTGCTGTAATATGCAACTTTTCATTAAAAAAAAAATGATGTCACATTTGAATTCTTAGGAATAATGACTTTTAGAGAAATTAAATATTGGTTCATAATAATTTACCAATAATATAAATTTATTTAAGTATTAAATTGTCATGATAAAGTGTATACCTACCACCATAGACCTATAAACTAAGTCATCATGACAAAATAGATTTATTTATATTATTTATTTTGTCAAGAATAATATTATGTTTAATTTCTTATGACACACATCGTTGAACGATGACCAGGATTGTCAACACTCAACAACCATGATCATAATCATGCAATGATATAAATAATTCCAATGACTCATGTAGGATCTAACTTTCTAAGGTAAGCTATAGTCTGTGTCTTGTGGCCTGTGGTAAGTTCTATAACTCTAAATTATCTAGTTTACAGCACAGAACAAATTATAGATCTTAATCTTAATCATCATTTTTTTTTTTGTATTTTTTTTTTTTAAGCAATGTATCCAAAGATCAACTATGACTAAACTGTTAAAGCCTTAACAATATTATTACAAAACTAAAAGAGTTATTTTTAAATTTATTTTGCCATTAATCATACTGAATAATATTAACTAGGTATTAAAAACAATTTATTTTAGTGGCTACTGCTAGTTAACAGTTTATGTACATTGTTTTGGTGGAAAATTATCTTGATACATTTATTTAAGTTTGTTTACATTAATGAGCTGAATCTTGTTCAAGATTTTACTTTCTTGATTTTTAATCAAGTAATTATGGTAATTGAAATGAAAAAAGTCTGAATTTTGAAAACTTCTTGAAGTTTTGTGTTAAATAGGAAAATAATAAATATGTAACTCAGTAATGATAAGTAGGTGGATAATTTAGCTAGCTATAATATAAAATATTAACGAGAGGGATTTGATATCACACTCAAGTGGTATAACCACTTGAATTCATAAAAACGTCAGCGTGAACAGTCTCAAAATATCTATTTTTCAACTTTTTGTCCTAAACTATGATAACTAGAAAGTTGGTTGATAACTCATTAAAAATGGATTATCAAGTAAATGATAAATGTGGAATAAAAATGTTTTTAAAAAAATTATTTGATTTTTCACAGACAAAAAAAGAGTTATTTTTCGCTAGATTTTCATTTAGCGTGGTAGATTTCCGAAACTGGAGAACGGATTTAGTTGTTTGGGGTCTTGTTAGATTCACATTGAATAGGAGAAGTGCAGTGAAGATTTTCAGAACTTTATCTCCAATCGTTAATTCACTACAAAGCTGTAAAGCTGGAAAACATAAAAAACCGCCCAATAAAATTTGTTTTAATTTTTTTTAATGTTCTGTAGTGAATTAACCATTAAAGATAAAGTTCTGAAATTCTTCACTGCACTTCTCCTAAACAATGCGAATCTAACAAGACCCCAAACAACGAAATCCACTGTCCGGTTTCGGAGATCTATCTCACTAAATGACAATGAAAATGATTTTTCGTGGGGCTGTTCACACCGACATTTTTCTGGATTCAGATTGTTCTACAGCTTGGGTGTGATATCAGCTAATAAATTTCTAAAAATTAAAAATCAAGAAAGTTTACATGCCGATCCCTGACTTGGCAAGCGTTTTTTAAAAATACTAAGTACATTAACTGCACATTTACTTTTGTGCATTATTTAATTCAAAACTGACAATCCAATTTGTATGGATCGTTTTCGGAGCACACCACCCCACCGCCTACGCCGTTCGCACTAACGTCTAATGGGCGGTGAACATCCGCTCGAACCGAACCATTCACGTTCCGTCACAATCGGTTACCGGTTCGTACGTATTCTACAATTTACGATAGCCGGTCATCGTACCGTTCGTGTCACCCCAACCCCACCGCCATTGCGCAGACAACTCGTCGCTCGTCGTCGACCACGTCCGACATTATAATAATATTACGACGCGACAACAACAACAACAACAATAATAATAATAATAATAATAATATTTTATTCGTCGATGTCGCCGCCGCGTCCCCGATAACAGCATAGATTACACTCGTCGCAATATTGTTGTTGCCTTGTACGCGCGCACAAACTCACCGACGATCGATCGAAGATCCTTTGCTGATAATAGATAATATTGTTGTTATG
The DNA here is from genome assembly GCF_019925205.1 of Metopolophium dirhodum. Lineage (NCBI taxonomy): Eukaryota > Metazoa > Arthropoda > Insecta > Hemiptera > Aphididae > Metopolophium > Metopolophium dirhodum. Next base: position 6,573,728 of record NC_083560.1, read on the forward strand.
ATATTGTTGTTCCATGATATTAGAACGGCAAAGATCATCGCGTGACGCGTATTTTTATTTTACGCGGTTTTTGTTAATTATATTGTTATAGATTTTTACCTGTTTGTATCGAAATATTGTTATTGATCACTCGACACTCGGTCACTGTTGCCAATCGCCCAATACGAACACCACCGAATCCGCCGTATAGGTCCGTGCACGACAAGATAAGGATTTTGACAAAATCACGAACAATTGAAAATTATTTAGAGTTAAGCTACGGTTTCCCAAACAGTGGAACAGCACGGCCGCGTCACGCTATGTCCTACTTGAACGCGTCGAGTGCGGGCGAATTCAATTCTGGCCAGCATGTTCAAAACGTGGCGAAAATCAAGATGTTTTGTTTTTCGCCGCGTTCACGCAGGACATAGCGTCAGACACCGACCTATGTCCGGACCGGTAGTGACGCTAGACGCCCAGGGCAACGTACAAGATTTTCAAGGAAGAAATTTGAGTTTCAATAGTGTTCAGAAGTTACATGTTCACAAGCGATACATACCGTACCCGTATCGGATTCAAACTTCAATACGAGCCGGTACGTAACTTCCTGTCGGTAGGTAACCATTCCATATCGATACGTATCAAATTTTTCTTCTTGAAAATCTTCGTACTGTTGGAATTATAAACAAAACACCCTATATAATGTAGTGTATAAGTATTATATATTCACACTGTAGTTAAGCAGACGCCGACTGTACATTTTTATAATACTATAGCGACTAGGTATACTGAAAACCGTGGTAGAGTCAGACAGTCAGTATTTGGTGGTCGGACTTGGTTTCAAAGTTATTGCTATTGTAAGTTTGATGTTAACGGTATTCGCACCTGGTGGATAGTGTACTATCGCAATATCGCTCAATTCGCTCTTACCCATAAACAATATATTGTGGCGCAATGGAAACGATAGTGATCGATCAAATAAAATTATTGTAGTACAGGTTTTGAACATACTAGTTCAGCGGTTCTTAACCTGTGGTCCTCGGCCCCCTGGGGGTCCGCGGCAGCCTTAACACATAACACACGTCAATAAGTGACATGAATGCATTATTACAATATTGTTGGATTATTATTTTTTTTTTTCATATACATAGTACCTATGTAGATTCTACACCAAATAATTGTATTATTAGTATTTATTAAGTAAAATCAGTTTTTCTTGTTCATACGAAATGTATATGCGTACAGCACTGTAGTCTCGGAAGTCTTATATTTACTGCTACTAAGTGCAGCTGATCGATCGTAGTCAACTATAGTTTTATACATATTACATTTTTTATAAAAAATTATATGTAATAAAATATTTATAAATGTGTATGTTTTTTGTTATGTCTACTTATGTTATTTGTTACATAAAATAATGATTATAATTTTGGTTATGATAACATGAGATGTTTTGTAAAAAAAAAGGTATTTGAAAATAAATTTGGTAAGGGGTCCGCTATCTAAAAAAGGTTAAGAACCGCTGTACTAGTTCATTAGTTTGTCATTCGGAATATATGAATGACTTATTGTTAGATATGACTGTATGACTGATGGTGTTTGTCTGTACCACGGTGTGTTCTGCTTCACCTCATTTAATTTGCGTTTTGCACACGGTAGAAGCACAGATTAATGGTACAATCTATAAAGGTCCAAGGTTTCACAATATTTGTGATTTAATCTAATATAGATAGAATCATAAAAATAATATTAACACCTAAACTATATTGTATTATTTTTTTTAATTATTTAAATAAATTCTTACAGGTGACATCAAACGTGTATATAACTAATAAGATATAAACTTAATAGAGTAGGTAGTCTTTGTGACTAATTATTTTCAAAAGGATCTGTAAAAATAATAGTGTCTAAAATTAAAAAAAACTTAAATTGCTTGGATACAATTAGGCACCCATCTAATGAACGTCATTAACTCCATATCATTTATTTCAATAATTATTTATATTTAATAAATATAACTAAAAAGTTAATAATGTATTTAAATTTAGTACTAAATTTTAATACAATGATTTACAACCACAATTTTTAAATTATTTTCAAAGGTGTTGTGTTGGTGAAAGAAATGGATGCCTTACAAATGTCATCATGTGAAAGTGATCCAACAAAAGTTCTGACATCCAAAGTATATGAACCATCAAATTTTAGAAATGACTCTCACTCCGTTAGAATACTAGAAGACTTACAATCTCGACACAAGTATGTTGACAGTGATTTTACCTTAATTCAAAATAAACATCAGTAACACATTTTTGTTTTTAGAAATGAAGTTTTAAAAAGATTTGAAGCAGATGAAGATGAAATTGTAATTGGACAGGCAATGTTTAATAATTTTGATGAGAGCAATAAAGATCTTATTGATATAAGAGAATTAGATTCCACCATTCTGAAAATATTGGTAGATTATATTTATACTGGACAAATTATGGTCACAAAAGAAAATATACAGGTATAATTAAATATTTGATTTGATATAGACTTCAAACAACATATATTTTATGTGAATTATTGTTAATTTCTAAGGTGTTGTTACCAGCAGCAAATGTCTTACAGTGAGATAATGTAAATGGTGTATGTATTGAGTTTTTTAAAAAACAACTAGATCCATCAAATTGTTTTAGAATCAAAGCTGCATGGAAATGTTGTTGAGTTCTGAAGCAACACTTTTTGTATGACAAATATAACTAAATTATCTATATCAATCAGTAATTATTTATAAAAATAATGATTATTATTTTCAGAGAAGTGGTGAAAGTCGAAGATTTTCCATCCTTATCTGCTTATGATTTGGTGAAGCTTATTAATTTCCTGTAATGACCTTGCTGTTCCATTCAAAGAAAAAGTAAGCAAACTACAATATTGGTAATTTGTCTTTTAATATTTTGTATGGAAAATCAACTTAAAAAAGTTGGGCAGGTGGGTATCGTTCTGCTTTACAGTAGGTGTCTAGAGGGATTGCTATAAGAGATGTGTTATATTATTAGAATTCAATGATCTAAAATCTTATAATATATTCTTGTATACGAAAAACGACTGTGAACAAATACGGTTTAATAATACATATTACCATGTATATTTTATGCCATTGTTATTTAAGTTATCTATTTTGAAGGAGCACAAATACAAAAAATAAGTTATTAATTTTAAAGAATGTTTGGTTCTAATAATAATGGTATAGGTTTAATGTTTCTACTCACATTATTTAATAAGTTTTGAGGAATTGTAAAAAGAAGCGTAACGTCATTGGACTAGGCTCGTGGTTAATGCATATCTTATATGTGTAAATGTTACTTGCTTCACACAATAATTTACCTACCTTTACAGCATATTTTTAATTTTTGTAGTATGTATGTGGTGTGTTTTTATATACAGAAAGCGTTAGTGGAACCATAATATTTCTAAAGTGTTTAGTTTTTTTGAAATATTTAAAATGTGTATCTAAATAAAGCTTTGCTTTACGCTGTTGTTACTACAATGTCTGTACGTAACAAAAATATCTCTTTTAGAATTTTTAATATTAAAAAAAATCAAACGTTATATTGAAATTCTGATAATTCTATCGTATTAAGCATAAAAAATAAATAAAATGTTTAAATTGGTAAATCATTGTGTAAAATAAGGAACTTTAACATGCGTAAGATAGGCGATTAGCCCAGCCCAGTGATGTCATACGGTTATTCTAGATAATATTGCTTCTTAATAATAATATCATTAAAAGCATCCAAAATTTAACTTTGTTATGTCTATTTCCACTTAAAATATATTATTTCACAAATATCAGTTTTTTTTCCCCCATAATGCGAAAATAATAATTCTGCCATATTATGTTGTTATTGGCAATAAAACCAATTAAAAAAAATATTTGGCAATATAATATTATGATATAATGCTGAAATCTATTACTACTATTGTTCTTGTGTACCTTTAAAATTATGATTTTATTGTTTTTACCTGCTGTTTTTACCGATTACCATAAACTATAAAGCCATAGAGGTATAGTATTTATATTTCACACAATTAGCACAATATACAAACGATTTGGGAACCTCTAAATTAATATAATTTGATTTAGTTTTAAAAATTTGTTATTTTAGGTATACGAATGTCATTTCATGGGTAAATCATGAATTGTATCAGAGAAAAGATTGTTTGCCGGAACTAATGGAACATGTACGTTTGCCATTATTAAAGTATTATTATTATCTAAAAAATACTTCTAAATGTATGTTATTTTCGTAAATATGCTATAATTATGAATTTATGTATTTTATTAATTATTATTATTATGTTTTTAGGTAAAGATAATATATTTTATGCATTACAATTTCATCTACAAAAATCAGTTCATTATATTGGCATTTCAATGTATTTGGATACAATTAGGTGTAAACCTAGACAGTTTGGTGATTCACAAAAAGTATAATTCCGTTTTGATTAATTTATCTTCATAATTATTTAGTACATTTCATTCTATTAGGTTATTCTAATGTTCAGTCGGTCTAATACATCACATGTGTTATACAGATTACACTATCAATTACAGAATGGTATAACCCAGCAACCAAACTACGAAAGAAATGCACCAGGGATAAATGATTGTCGTCAGACACCTGGTCTAGGTGTAATAAGGGATCAATTTGTGTTTGTTGCAGGAGGTGTAAATAAATCAAGTTTAAAATCTAAAATGTATGCTATGATGGAGAGTATCTTAAAAGAGTTTATAGACCAAGTGATGGATCTTATATTCCTGATATGGAGTTATGCCGATTTTGTCCTGGTAACTATAACAATATTATTTTTAGGATATCCTTTGTAAAGTTATTTATATTTAATTTATATTACATTTTTACATAGGAGTAGTGACATTCGATGGTTTATTGTATGTTATCGGTGGAGAAACTAGAAAATCTATTGTCAATACTGTAGAAATTTACGACCCAATTACCAATACTTGGACCATGGAGACATTGTCATTTTCAAGACATGGACTAGGAATTTATGGCGGAGTAGTTGTTAATAAACCACTAAATTATAACTAATTAGCTTACATGACAATCTCATTGTTGGTAGAAATACGAACATCTTATTAATTATAAATAGTTTATGATAAAACGTGTATTGTTCTATACATTTTTGTTTCAACATTTAGTAAAAATTTTATTTTATAATTTAAATTGATTATTTACAAATTAAATAACTGAGGTATAAAGTAAATTATAATGCAGTATTTCAATTTATTTCTGGTAAACTTTTTTTTTGTTAAAAACATGAATAGATGAATCCAACATTACATTTTCAAACTCAAAAATACGTTGGTGAGTTTTGTCATAATATTTACTTCAGAACCTCATAAAAAAATGCATATGACTACAACATTTAGTGAGTTACTAGTTTACAATGTTGTTTGAAATAATATAAATTTATTATATTAATTACACTGTTATTATACAATACATGTTTATATTTAATTTTTTTTTCTGAAGATTAGACAGTGTTCAATAATTAATTAAAATAAGTCAAGTGACATCTTGGGTACTCCGTAATTTATTGTCTATCCTATATATGTAAAAGTTGCTCTCTTCACACAATAATTTACTTAATTGTAAAGTATATTTTTTAATGTTTGTTGTAAGGGTGATGTGTTTTACCTTTTATGCACCAAAGATTGGTAGAACCAGAATTTATCTTTAGTGTTCCGCTTTTTTGTAATATTTAAAATCTTATAAAAGATATTCTTTTTACGTGCACCAGTAAATTATCGCGACACAACTGGCTATTTTCTCTTATAGTATTTTTAATATTTAATAAAAACTATACGTTATTATGCTATTCTGATACTTCTATCATCTTAAGTACCACACATTTATACATAAATAAAATGTTAGAGTGAAATCATTGTGTAAATTGAGCTTTACAAGTGTAAGATAGGGAATTATATTGAGCTCGGCTGAATGAAGTCACAAAGCTATTCTATACACCCTATTATCACCTTAAATAATATTTTGTTTTACATCAATGTTTGACCAAATTGTTTTTAATAGTTCTGATTTCAATAATTTAATATTTAATAATAATTGAATAATTTAAAGAAATTATTTTTTGTGTGTTGTGCGCTCCTTTAAGTTGCATTATGGTTATATTTTTTTATTAGTTTTACTCAAGCCTCAGTAAGACACAACTTACTGATATATTTATTCAAGTGTATAAAGTATTTATTAAAGGATGAACAAAATGTTGAACAATTAAGTATTATATAAACCATTGTATATAGTACGGTTATTTTTGTATACTGTCAAATAAACTTGCTATACTTATTATTTGTGATTTTTATTATAGATATGTATTTTTAACTATTTTTTTTTGCAAATTGGACTGTTATTGTAGATACTAATATTTTTGTTGGGTTGCATAAACAATTTAATAAATTTAACGGTTCACTAAAAATTTAATGGACCAATCGTGGGCCACTGAATCTTTTTTAAGGGACCATTAGCTCACTATTGATTCATTAAAGGTTTTGTTCGACCCAGCAATGATCTATAATTCTTAAAAAAAACAAAATAATAACCTAATATAAGATTTAATTTGTATGAGATAATTCCTTTTACTCACGTTTGTATTGTTTTGAAATATTTATTATACTGTATTTTATTGTTAATTATATTATATAACAAAATTATGATTTTTTTTTTTATTGTTTAATAGGACGTTACACCAACATTAATTGTTGTTTCCGTCGTACAAGTGCGTAACATAGAAAATTTTGCTCTCAGAAAATCACTTTTAAATCCGCTAGTTTAAAAATTAGAGTGAATTTACTTCTTATAAAATTTAAAGGAGAGATTATTATCTAGGGCATCTCAGGTTTCTTGTTATATTTTACATTTAAAGAGAGTTGTATTTATTTTAAAATTGTAAATTTTTTGTACATCTTAAAATACTCATAACTCGCTTTAAAGTTAAAATATAACATAAAGCTGAAAATAAATGATTCAATTTGACGATAATAATCTAGGTTTTTGGAATTTTTGGTAGAAGAACGCTCAATTATACGATAGTCGTATAATGGCATATTAGATCCAATTATATATTTATTATAAAGTTAAATGAGTTCATTAACAACATTTGTACAGTATGTACCCTTATATTTTTGTACCATCGAATCGTTATTCTAGTGCAAGGATAGTAACTTTGCATTTGGTCCTGACGGTCTATACCACTCATAAACTTGTTATAGTTAACGATAGGTTGTGGACTTCTGGTTTAGTTTTATTATGGCCACGGTTATTTGTAGAAACTACCAGGTTGTTTTTCAATTCTGTTGATATATAAGCGACCTCTCTTTTGTCTCTCCGCTTTCCAATTATCACGCCATTTGAATACCAAGCAATAGTTTCATCTTTCTTCAATTTTGCCTGTTTCACTTCTACTGGTGTATTTTTCCTATTTAATCTCAACGTTCCGGTACAGTACGTATTTTTCTGAATTAATGAAGTTGCCAAATTAAAGCTGTTGTAAAAATTATCCATAATATACAAGGAGTAACTATTCTCCAATTTTTCAGACATCAAATGAAAAACTACTTTAGAAGCATGACCTTGTCCTCCCATATCATCGAATACTCCAGTATAAAAGCAAACTTGTAAAGCAAACTTTACAACTAAACCAGCCGGTTCTGTTACCATATATAGTTTTATGCTATATTTGTGGCGCTTATTTTGAATATATTGCCGAAAAACAAGACGTCCTCTCCACAAAACCATCGATTTGTCAAGTGAAAGCTCTTTTTTTGGATAGTATATAGTATTCATTTTTTATTAATATAGTTAATTAATGGTCTTACCTTGTACAAGCGATCTAAAGGTTGTGCTTGGTCATCAATATTTGGAGCAAAATGAAAACAACGCATTATTACCGACAACAAAAACAAAAAAACGATCCCTACTCATATAATTTGAAAAGCAAGTTATATTAAACAAATAGTGCTTTTTCCGATAACCGTTCAATCTATTTAGCTTTATCGTACCAGTATGAATAATCAGAGCTAAAAAAGTCAGCATTTCGTCGTTATCCGTGGGTTTCCACGTCGATATACGAAAACTCGGATAATGACCAATACGTAAAAACTCTTTTTCAGCGTTACTGTTAGTTTCATCGACCAATAAATTAATGAAATCATCATCGAATAATAAGAAAAAAAAATGTAATGTAAATTGGATATCCAGATAGTGAAATTTGTCCAGTTCATGAATTTTGACGAAAATACATTATTTGGACACATCCATTTCATGAAATGGACAATCCTATATCGTGTACTTTGTGTAGTTATTATTTTATTATAACTATATAGGTAATTTTCTATATTATTCTATACACAAAAATATAGCAATTTATTATAGTCAATAAATTATATCATAATACATTATATTTTTATTTTATTTTTTATAAACCATACGTATATTCTATTTTATAAACAACAGTGTTACCTATGTCCTATATTAAGTGTTATACAATATTCATGAAATTAACTATAATTATAATATTTAACTGCCTATATTTCTCTATTGTTTTATTAACAAAATAATGAATTGATTAACTTAAACATACCTTAAACGGCTTAAACTATACCTATACATTTTTTCCTTATTATTTATTTTTACATGATTATGACATCGACTGTTACATTGCATATTATTTTTAAAACAAGCACACCTACTTGATTGGCAAAGATGTTTTGCCTTACACAAACAATACAAAAATCCTTGCCCTCCTGAATTTTTTTTAATTATTTATCGTACCGAAAATTCAACATTTTTATCAACTTGATCAGTAGTGAGAAATTGAGTTGTTGATTTTTTCAAACATTCACTACCTACTGAACCTTTTTTTTAGTTCCGTGATCACAGAAATTATGTTTGGGGGGATCTGTAGGTCCCCTATCAACTTTTGGTACTCCAAATACAGCACATTGATTTCATATTTCAAAATCGTCCGTTTTTTTGTTGTTTCCCTGTTAAAAGTAAATTTAAATTAAGATCTAAATAGTAAAAGTACAATATAACTGTATTCTATTATTTTCCTTGGTCATTTTCTCTGCAGCTATAATTTTACCTACATGTCCAAGTTCACGTTGAATTTGTACTTTTTTGCTTAAATCGCATAATTGGCAAATAATTTCTTGTCTACACTAACTTTTTTCAACTCCTTGTATGTCATTTTCATAACTAGTAATACTAGAATCACTATCATCAGAACTTTGTATACCTACATTTGACATTGTCGTGAAGTTGTTTTGGTTCAAGCCCTACGACCAATTCATGCAAACTACTACCGAAAGATAAAATATACTCAACTCTTAAATTGTGTAAATTGATACCATGTATCCAGTTTTATAATTGGTCAAAAGCATGTTCAGGCATTGTTTACTACTCTTTTCGGACGCATGTATATGCGCTCGGAAAGTATTCTCACGGACTGTTTGCGCCAGAACGACAATATTATTATTAGTATTTATATCACCAAATTATTATAATTGGTGGCACTATTGCCGACCGCTCCGCGCACCTCTATTTCCTGACCCACACCGCACACATATTATATATCATACCCTATCTGTAAATTATATTATCTTGTATACCTACTATTTTGTGTGTGTTAATTATTATATTATTTTTATTTAGTTAGAAGTGCATCGATCGCAAACCCGTGTGGTTGAATGTCCGATCAATTATTGCAGGCGCAAATCGCCGAAGATTTTTATTGTAATACACTAATATTTTATATGTGATAATCACCAAGTTCCTTTTATCATAATATCGTCGCCGCTGTGTTTTATATTATTATATTCTGTATATTATTGTGTGCGCCTATCGCCACTGTGTTTTATACATTCATATTATTATTCACGGCTCGTATAGCCACTGTCATTTTTGTGGAATTATCATTGAATATTATATTGTTGTTACCGCCAATGGCCGTAATATAATTGTAATAATTATTATTTATTAGTGGTGCATTATATTACACTTAGGTTAGGTGCATGTAGCGGCTGGCCAGTCTTCGCACCTTATACATATTATGAGTATCATACTTATTATTATTTGTTGAGCCAGTAGGGCTATATTATTATCATACTTATTATTATTTTGTTGAGCCAGTAGGGCTATATTATTATCATACTTATTATTATTTTGTTGAGACAGTATGGCTAAATTTATTATCACATATACATTATTTTGTCAATAAACAAAAGTAACAACTTATATTTAATTGCCATATTATTACTTGAGTTACATTGTCATTTAGTTATAAGTTCCACATACATACTCACATACACACCCCACCTACACACTAGCATTCGCAGGATTTGCTCGGCGAACCTGGCCACCTTCTGTAGAATGCTAATAACATAATAAACACACAAACTATAGGCCGGTCACAGTGCCGCAACTACTTCAATTTGGGCCTGTGTGTAAATAAAATGAATGCCCCCCCCCCCTTACAAATGAAAATTGAAAAATTAACCCGTCGATTAGGTATTGTAAAATTAATTTTTCCAAATTTGAAAACATACTTTGGAACTTTGAATTTTTACTCATACAAAATAAGGTTTACATAATTAAATCACGTAGGTACCTATGTATTTACAAATAAATAAATGTAATAATTTGAAGCCTTTTTTATTCATTTTAAATATAAATAATTATCGAATAACAAATAAATTGAACATACCATACATTAACAGACAATTAGAAACTCAAAAATAAATACAGTACTCACTTTAAAATATTATGGCAATCATTTATTTATTATTTTGTGAATTTAACTATTCAAATAAATATCGCAACTAAGTTTTCACATACGTTATCAAAATGGATAGCTTATTGACCGACTACAGAACACCGACCGAAGAAGATCCCGCCGTTTGAACGTGCAATTTAAAATCTAGTCTGGTCTCGTTTTTCCCGCATAACAAAAATAGACACCAATAATTGAAACGCGTAAACACACTCACACTAAACCGGTCAAAATGTGCGTTCCTTCGCATGTCGCACAATTGCAACCAAACTATTTTTAATTTCGGTTGTACAGGCCGCAAAAGATACGTTGATGTATGATAATGTTGTGTACAAAACAAAACCCATCTGTTCAATGTTCAATCTTGTTCGATCTTTATTAATCATTTATTATTATTATAACAAAATGGTTTTCTTTTAATATATTTTTAAATTTTTATCATTGCCCCTCCCCCCCCCCATTATGGGTTGGGGCCCTGGGCCCGTGTGTTTGACACACGCGACACACCCGGTTATTGCGGCACTGGCTGGTAGGCGTGTGAGAGGAGTGCGCGACGAAGTGTATTAGTGACCGGGCCCACGGTCTAGTGCTGAACGTTCCCGGCGCGGGACTGTAGAATTCCGGAATGTAAATTGGCGGACCGTATAAATCTGGAAAGTGTACTCGCGGACCGTATTCTCGAGGAAAAAAAATTACTACGTAGGTACACCGTATTAGTCGCGGACCGTAGAAATGCGGAATAAAATATTTTTCGAACCATATTATGCCGGACCGTATAATCGCGGAATTTCAAAATATGCGCACTGTATTGTCACGGACCGTATAAATCTGGAAAGTATACTCCCAGGCCGTATTTCCCAGGAAAAAAAAATACACACCTAGAAATCCTGATTCGCGATGAGTGCAGTCTACTAGCCCATAAGTTTACTATTATTCTTAGCTGCCCTGTGTTAAGGGGTTTGATATAGGCAATTTTATATTAATTATTTGGAATGGAGCCCCACGGATTCCATAACATTTTTTTTTATAAACGTTAATATCTGGACGGACAAATTTGAAAATTACATAATAATGATATTTATTATTTGAAATTATACTATGTAGAAAAAATACGATTAGGAACTGTCTATGTTTGGAAAATTAATAAATAGAATATTAATTTTAAATACAGTTGAGAAAACATGTTATTTGGAATCCGCATAGTTTTGAAAATTAATAACTTATGTGAAACACGTATCAGGTCCGTTCAAATCGAAGCGGTGGCGGTGGCGGTAACTTCAGCGGTATTTATCGCTTTTTAAATACCGCTGATCTAACCTAACCGGAGAGCGAAATATTTCGCCGAAAATTACTAGTCGACATTGTGACACCCATGCGCGTACATGTATCTTAGTAATTATTATATTTTTATTTATTAATATTAATGTTTTAAAGTACAAAACAACAAATTGCTATATATTTTTTAAATGTTTACTATACCATGGATATATATTATGAAAACTCAAGTTCAGACCAATTATATTTTTACTTACCACTTTCACCGTTCATTTTAACACTTATTTCGTGATCCAAAATATAATCGTTTTTTCTCGTATCCTTGAATTCTGGAAGTGTCATATTATATATGATGGGATATTCTTTAACAATAGCTATTAACTGTAAAATAATAATTAAGTATTAAAACGTATGGACATTAAATTTCGCTGCCGCTACCGCCACCACTACTGCTTCGGTTTGAGCGGACCTTTATTATGAGTAAATTGGAAATACATATGTATATAATATTGTAACTATATTGTGCAACTCGGTAATTTTTGTAAATTGTAACAAGTTATAGTACCTACCTACTTGTCATTTTCAATTTAACTTGTAACTTGTAACTAGTCACAAATTTTCCTATAACTTTATATGAAGTTACAAAAAAATCATAGAGGGTCCCCCATTCCCTCAAATACGACGCTGCTATGTAGATATATATTGTAGACTATATTGAATTGCATTTATTAATTCATATATATACATTACTTTTTAACTACCTACCTATTATCTTGATAGTATGCACTGGCCTCGGAAAAATGTAATTAATGACTTATGTGTTATTTTTTACTCCAAACTTTCTTTTAAATATCATATGTTGATACCATAAAATATAAATCGTAAATGAAATTATGTTTAATAAAACGAATGTGTACAGATTTTAATAATGAATCAGCCTTAAAAGTTCTGTATTGTTCCTATGCATCTTTAGTTTGGCATTCGGATAGTATCTCTCAATATCAGTATTTAAGTTCTGTTCAAATGTTTTTTATGATATTTAAGCTATAAATGCGGATCAAAGACTTCCTCATACCCTGCAATCGGGCCTGCATGATCATATAAGCAATTTTATTAATATCATTAATAACATTAACTCAATTATCACATTGATTGCCATAACTAATAGAGCATTTAAATTTTATAATTAATTCATTCAATTCTAGGAATAAATCCTTATTTTATCCTTTTATTTGGTTCTAGTGCATAAAATATGCACTCACCTGTGAATAAACTTATGTTGGTTGGTAATTCTATCTGTAATATTGATTTATTTAATACATCACTCAATGAGTTAAATAAATTATCATATTAATTGTAGGCAGTGGCGGCTCGTGCAATAGGGCACACGGGCACGTGCCCCACCTAAAAAATTGAGAAGAAATAAGAAAAATTTATATTAAATTATTAAAATTAAAATTGAATAGGTATTTCTTCCATCATAATATAAGTTGGTACTTGGTAACTGGTATATTATCGAAAAAAATGTTTTATCAAATACGGGTGCTCCTAGATACGATACATGCATACTATATTATACGCATTGGGCGGCGGGCACTAACGAAGTTGTGCCCCGATGACCCGATAAACAGTACTAGATTTCCCCCCACTTTTTGACACGAATTAATAGGGCATTGCCGGGCACAATCGGATTGTGACCGAATTCTATTTTTATTACGATTTACAAGATTTTGTCGGTTTTGTTAGTTATCGTATTGTTATTGTCGACCGTCTTCCGTGGGACAAAATTTATATTTTGAAAACATGATAATAGGTAGGTAGGTAACAGTTGTTAGTTTTAAATTAAATGATTTTGAATGTTATAATTATTTATCTAATACACATAGATGTATTAAGATACACAATGCAAACTATATACATACATAGGTACCTTGTATATACAAGCCATATCGCACCAGTATAAATTATAATTACCGGTTTAAAATAAATAATAATTTATATTAAGACATTAAATAAAAGGTTGCAAAGGCATTATACAAAAAGAAAAAAGAACGTATATGAACGATGTGTTACGTAGTACAGAGCAAGACTACTCACATGGAAAAATTAGACAATTTTTCAAGAAGATCAAAAGATTTAAGACATTTAACCCAAGCTTGAAAGCTATTAGAGATAAGGATAATAAAACAATTTTAATGGATCCCCAAGAGAAAACAACTAGATGGCGCGAAAATTTGAAGAACTATTAAACAGTGAACTACCTGAGTTACCAATACCAGAGTGGGCTGGTCATACAGCTGATGCAAGAGTGGAAGACCTATGTATAGAAGAAACTAATAGAGCCATCAATAGTCTAAAAGATTGGAAATCTCCAGGATCTGACGGGATACCAGCAGAATTAATTAAATACGGAGGCGAGGAAATACATAAGATCATTCATGAAATCTGTAGCGAAGTATGGAAAACAGAAGTACTGCCAAATGATTGGAAAAAAGCCATAATAATCCCACTATATAAAAAAGGCGACAAACTCAACTGCAGCAATTATAGAGGAATATCTTTACTGAACTCTGCATATAAAATATTCTCAAAGATTTTGCTAAAACGTCTTGAACCAATAGCCGACAAATGCATTGGTGAATACCAGAGTGGCTTTTGTAAGGGTAAGTCGACAATTGACCAACTAACAATAGTAGGGCAATTAATTGAAAAAAAATTCGAATTTAGACAAAACATATGGCAAGTGTTTGTCGATTTCAGAAAAGCATACGATAGCATACACCGTGATAGTCTGTACAATATTATGCAAGAATTTGGTTTCCCGAGAAAACTTATCGCCCTAACAAGGATATGCATGAATGACACGAAATATCAAGTGAGAGTAGACCAAACGCTGTCCGAAGAGTTTGAAGTCATAACTGGGTTGAAACAAGGGGACGCGCTCTCACCACTATTATTTAATATAGCATTAGAGAAAATAATACGTAGTGTAAAAAATAATAACCTGGGAACCAATATTGGTACCACACAAATTGATATACTAGGATTTGCTGACGATTTAAACATAATTGGTGATAGTATGGAAATAGTGGAACAGAATATAAACACACTCGTAGAAGGTGCTAAATCAGTCGGGTTAAAAATAAACCAAGATAAAACGAAAGTAATGGAATTACTCCCCAATGGGGAAGAAAACGTGGTTATCAATGATTATACCTTTGAGAAAGTTAAAGAATTCAAATACCTTGGAACGACGATTACCAACAACAATGATTGGAGTACCGAAATTATAAGTCGTATACGCAAGGCAGAAAGGGCTTATTTTGCATTACATAAATTTTTCAAATCAAAACTATTTTCCAGAAGAACTAAGATCAGACTGTACATGACCATAATAAGACCAATGGTAACCTATGGATGTGAAATATGGCCCACAACCAAACAATTAGAAAAAAGGCTGCTAGTATTTGAAAATAAAATACTGAGGAAGATTTGTGGTCCAGTGTTTGATAGCGAGCTAAATAATTGGCGTAGAAGAAAAAATACTGAACTAAGAGAAATCACTGAAGTTCCACTATTAACAAGCCACATTAAGTGTCAAAGACTCAAATGGTTTGGTCATACCATGCGGAAAACAGAAACCACTAATACGAGAGCAGTAATGGAGTGGCAACCGACAGGGAAAAGACCAAGAGGGAGGCCTAGAAAGCGATGGATGGATGGAATAAGGAAGGACTTAGAAACATTGGAAGTGACAAATTGGGAAGATGGAGTTCAGGATCGTGATTATTGGAGAACGGTGACGGTGGCGGCCAAAATTCTTAAAGAATTGTAAAGCCAAAAGAAGAAGAAGAAGAAGAAGAAGAAAAATAAAAGGTACCTATATAAAGTAATATCAATATTATATACCTATTATAAAAGTATACATATGCCTCTTTTTTCATTGAACAAAATGTAGTATATTTACAATCTGTATTTACAAGTTATACAATGGCTAAATTTGATGATAGTTTATTGACGGAAATGTGAAGTCACTGATTGACGGCACCCCATGATACATATAACCTACACTAGGTCCTACACATCATTATACGTTTTTGCTGTTAAATTATTTTAAATATTATAAATCAAAACTACCTACATTATACTATGCGCATTGCATATTTATTATTTACATGTCTATACCTAGCTAAGGTATTGGTCAATATATGAATCCTATGTGTTTGTACTAACCTGCCTACTGAACAAAATACTAATATATTGTAAAAGTGCATTTGCTTCATCAAGTATCATGTTATTTAGGTAGTGTTTTAAGGAATAATATAATTCCATCCTTATACATAACACATATTTAGCTTATTAATTAGTACCTAACCATCATAGACTATAGATTATTATATTAGTTTATCTAGGGTGATCTCAAGTGTGGATTGGTAATCAGTATCTAAGTCACAGTTACTTTTAATGGTTAGGATGATCATAAAATATTTTTTTCGCTAATCAGTGGCATGAATAGGTCATATTATATTCAGGGGGTTAGTGCTCGGCTATTGCTTGAGCAACCAGAATATATTTTAAAAATATATATGTATATATATGCACAACTAGTAGAAAAAATGCTCTGGTCATAAACTTCGATGGAGGTTTTTGGAAGCAAATTGGATCTAGTTGGTACTTTTAGGATGTTAAAATTGAAAATTCTCAGTATTTTTAAAGTAATCAAGAAAAACAAAAATAAATAAATGATATTTTGTTAAAATTGTTTGGTAACCTTGGTTAGATTGTCTTCACTTAGATTGTAAATTATAATTGATTAATTTTTATTTTTTTTCTTAAAATGTCAATAAAAATTATTTGTTAGAACAAAAAGCTTAAAAATATAATACAATCGGTTCCTCATAAGTTTTTTTAACATTTTACATTTATAAAATAATTTTCTAATAAGATAACAAATATTGTATGTTATGTACTCTTTCCAATTGAGATTATGATCTAAGATAATGCCTAAATATTTTATTTTGGAAACATTTTCAAGTAAAAGGCAATCACAAATTTTATTTTACTTAAACAATTGAAGCTATGAGCTATGACATCTTTCTAAGGTACATTAGTATTATTTATCCTAAAAAATATTGATTTAAATTTGGTAATATTAAGTTCAAGAAAATTTTGATGTAACCAGGCTTTAATGTTGTTGATACATTTATTAGCTAAGCTATATAGATTGTCAATATTATCATGTTCAAGGTAACACTAATGGATTATCCGCAAAAGAAATTACCTTACCATTAAATTTCAAATTATTAAGTCCATTAATGTATATAAGGAATAGTATAGGTCCTAAGACGGTACCTTAGAAATACCACAATTAACATAAATTGAAAAACTAAAGCACTCATTAATTCTAACTACTTGTGTTGAGTGTTTATTTGAAAGGTAATATGAGAATAGTGATAGAGCATTCCAACAGATACCACAATACTTTAATTTCTTTATAAAAATATTATAGTTGACTGACGATTTAAATGCTCTTTTCAAATCAAGGAACATGCCTATTACCTTATTTCCTCTATCCAGACTTGAATGAATGAAATTTAAAGTCTGCAGTAGATCACCATTAGTTAGATATACCTTTCCTGAACCCAAACTGACTATTAGAAAAACAAATTATGATCATTTAAGAAATTTACTAATCTATTTTTAAGACATTTTTTAAATAGACAGCGTGAGAGACAGTGAGGTAGCTCTATAATAAATTATATTTTTAGAAGCCCCTGATTTATATGAAGGAATGATCAGGGATTTTTTTAAATTTTGTAGGAAATATTCCAGATGCTTTATTATAATAAAATATTTAAAGATATCGATATAGTTTTGCATGTATTCTATTTACCTTCAAAAAAAGAGGAATTTTCTTTAATGTTTATAATATTTTCTTTTATTTAATTTAACATAAATAAAGTGATACGTGTTAAGAAGATTGAGTCACTAATATGACATTTATCACGCATAATAGACCACTGTACACCATAAAATAAAAATATGAAATATTATTTCCAACATTTCTAAAGAATAAGTTAAATTCATAATACCATTAATATGTTTATAGTCACAAGAAGAAGAATTAGTAACATCTTTGATTAGATACCAGACCTTTAAAATACGACTACTCGATATTACTTTCAAGCAAACACTGAGGCGTATAAATATGTCTTAATCTTTGTCATAGTTTCAATAAATTTAGTTTAATCCATGAGTATCTTAACTTTAAACTATGTTCACAATGTTCACATATTGTACTATTGTAAAATTAAATCTAAATGTAATATGTAAAAAATTTAAAAATGAAAGGAATAAAATATTAAACTAATTGTAAGAAACTGATCTAATTGTAGATAATAATTAATTATTTTAAATATATTTTATGCTTAATTGTATATTTTATAATAATATTATATTCACAATTTTGATTTAAACTACTGTTAATATTTTTGAAATTAGTTTATTACTATCTAAATATGCATATAAGTCTTTGTCAAAGTATATAATCAGTAATTATGTAATTGTGGTAACTTAAATGGATTTTTACATGCTGCAACAAAAAAAGATTATATATAAAAAGTAATTCATAATTTGCAATTTTATTAATTACATTTGTAAGTTCATATTTAATTTTGTTCAAACTCATAATTATTTGTAAGACAATTTCATAAAATCTATAATTCATTAACAGAACTCAGTTAGTTAAAATAAATAGTACCTATAGTAATCCTTTAATAGTAACTCATGGTGTACCGCAAGAAACAGTCCTAGGACCATTATTCTTTATAATATTTATTAATAGCTTATTTGACTTAACGCTAAATGCTAAATTTATTTATTTTGTAGATGATACTGTAATATTAATGTCTGATAAATTATATGATGAACAATATTCTAGTGTAAAAATGATTGTAATGTCAAATTATGGTTTGGTATTAACTAATTGGAACTAAATCTAATTAAAACTAAATATATGCACTTCAGAATTAATAATGCAAATCATATTAAACATGAGAAAAAAATATATGTTCATTCATCTTCTTATACTTACTCCAACTACAAAGTATTTTGAGATCATAAGTGAATATGTAAATAAATGCATGTCAATTAATAAATATTCTGTCGTGTGCAGTTGACACGACGTACTCGCAATGTCGGGAGTCTAGTGATTATTTAATTATTTAATGCACCCTTGCTTTGTTTAGAAGCACTCATTGTGGTGAAAAGATTATAATATAAGAAGAAAAGTTGTCTCTTGAAATGAAATGAACGCAACTTATGAGACAGCAAGGTAGCTTGACGACAGAGCAAGAAAACAGAAAATGGTAAACTTCTTAGCCGGTTGTTAAAATCGCCCAGATGTCTACAGAAAGCAGCTTTTTTTGTTGAAAAAAACTGTTTCGGAAGAAAAATATTAAGAATATAATGTTAATTTTAATTTAGTAAAACGTTAAACGGATCACATATGTAGTACACAAACACAGATTATTTGATTATTCGTTTTTATAATTATATCTCGCTATTAGCTAATAAAATGATCAACATTGCTATAAAATTATTAATCTTTCAAATTTAAAAATATAACCATAATTTATATAAAGTATTTAAAAATATGTAATTACTTCACAATATCATGAATGTACATTAATTTGTTTTATTTTTTATAATGTTTATAAGATTTAATAAATACATTTTTTTTTTAGACTATTTAAGTACAAATGTATAAAATATTTTATCAACAATACAACTAGTTTAATAGTAAGGTAGCTTACTATATATTAAACAATACTATAATGAAATGGTTCTACTCAATCAAATGTACACACACAAAATCCTGCAGAGTTAAATTTATGCATTTCTTAACAATAATAAAAAAAGATAATTATAAAGTAATAATAACCAAACATAATTACATGGTGGTAAAAATATATTATGCTGCTCAAAAGAGACAAAACATAAAACAAAAATATTGAGAACAAATCAAAATTATTTCGACAAACCACATAAAAGTTACATTTTAATAATAATAGTCATATTTATTTATTTACAGATATAGAATAATACTCCAATCAGGTAACAATAATTTAATAACCACAGTAGCTAAATAAAAATTAATAAAAATAATAGAGAAAAAAATATATATACATTATTCATACTAGATATTTAAAATATGATAATTAAATAACTAATTGATATAATTTAATTTAATAATAACGTACTAATTTAAAAATAAGCATTTAATATAGGGTCATACTAAACAGGTCCAAGTTATCAAAAAAGTAAAGCTAAATCAAATTATAAAGAATTAAAAAAAAAGTAATGATACTGTTAATGTTGAACAAATTAACGAACTTTCTAATATACTTTCTAGGAATAGTAGGATTTTATAATTGACTGATAAATGTATAATCATTAATCAATAGTATTAAAAATAAAAATAACAGTTGCAATAAAAACATAAGTGACTTCTTATGTTGGCGGTCAACTTAATCATAACGAGAGATTATTGCGATCATCTTTAATAATATTTTAACTAAATAACTTATATAAAGACTAGTTTAAAGGTACTTGATTTTCAGCAGCTATAGCTCATCCAAGCCACCCCGCGGTGCACCTAATTTGGTTTTCTCCAGAACTTCGTTCACAAATTGTGTAGTTTTTCCAGCTACTTTTAATCCTAAACAATAAAATAAGAATAAGAATATAAAAAAATATTGATTAAGTACACTGATTTGAAATGTTTTAGCGATAAGAAAAATTTGGAGAAGTCAGTATTGATTAGAATAGTGACCTTTGACTTCTATGAGAACCAATTTTATTTTATTATTTTGGGATAGTTTGAGGTATTTCCAGTAATGCCAAAGACAAAATATATTTCAGAAGAACTACCCAAACATTACGATTAGATAGAATGATTCTATTAGATTCTAATCGATTCTATCCAAAATCCAAATGGAAAATATTATATATAAAATTTAAAATAGAAATTGTCTTATCTTCTTGATTATTTTACATTAGTTTATGGAATTTGGAGAGTGAATAACTGGAGACTATTTTAGTCGTTATTATGATGTGTGTGCGCGTATGTTCGTAATTGTTTATGATTGTTTTATGTAAACATTTTTGACATGCATAATTTTAGATATTTTTTTTTTAACTTTTTAAGGCATATATCAATTCATATTTTGTCAATTTGGGTGCATAAATGCATGCTTATTTAGGCATTTTTTAGGGTATGAACTTACGAGCCCTAATTATAATACAAAAACAAAATTACTTACTAGTAGCATATTTTATAATTTTCTCACTGGCATTTGACAATCCATGATTTTCTTTTAGAAATAACTTCTTCATTTGAGCTATAGCATTACTTAAACGCCCTAAGAAAAATTAATTCAATTATAATTCAATTATAAACATAAATGCTTGGATCTATCATCCAATATTTTAAAGTATTAAAGTAACATTTTAAATTAATTTAATAGAAAAAATTACTGTGTTCAGTTCTTAATCCATAAAGTTTTATTTTGTTCGCCTCATGTTGAGCTTTTATCCTCAACCGACATGCTCTACAAATATAAAATTATTATACATAATTTGAATTAAATATTAATCAAACAAAATATAAACCTAAACATTAAACAATAAATAAAAAAATCTGCAACATTAAAAATACTTTTATAAAATTCAATAATTTGTAAAATAAATAAATATGTTATGAAATTCTAAAATAAATCATTAGTATAAGATATTAATTTTAATTTAAGACCAGAATATAATATATCCCAATCTACTCCAAGTTTTGTGATATAACACAAAATAATTATGCCATTTAAAGCCAGTGCTACTATAGATTATTAATATAATTATCAGTTTAAGAATTAAGATTAAATATATTTCTTAACAGAATAAATTTTTTTAATATATGAAAGATTGTAATACCATACACACAATCATTAAAATTTAGTCCATCACATACTGTGACAATCTTAGCAGACTGTGTAAAGCGTTCACAAATAGTATGAATAAGCTTTATTTTTAATAAGATAATATGATACCTAAGATCATACATTATGGTTTAAATCAAATATAATTAAAATCTTATTTTTAACAATAAATGTACCTGGATACTAATTTGTTCTTTTCTTTACGGGCATTTTTTCTAAGATCAAATGGCAACTCGCTGACTGGTGTCATTTCAGTTATAATTTTATTCCATTTATCCAATTCACTGCCAATTAACTGTAATTGTTTAGGATTTGGTGTTAGGTTATTACCATCTCCCTTTCTTGGTTTACCACTAGAACATTTAAATATTTACTAATATTAAATTTAATTCATAAACAAACTTTTACAATTAACCTATGTTTAATTCCTTTGATTGAACAATTCGGACTAAATACTGGATCAATAATCTCGTTTAAACAATGTGAATCCTTTAGCTTACATTTTAATACTAATCTTTGACGTTTAGGAACCTTAGAATTAGCACTGTACTGCCAAAAAAATCCATCCTTGTGTAAAGATGATTCAGCAGATGTTCTACCACAATCACTGCCCTCTGAATCTATCAATTTAAAAATAATTAGGCATATGTTGTATTTGTTAGCATATAATTATATTTATTAAAAACCAACCGATATCAGATGAATAAGATTCTTCTTGTTCTGTATCATTATCAGAATCACCGACTGATTCATCAAATGACAAATCATAAGCTTCTGGAGTCAAAACACCTCCTTAAATAAATAAAAAATGATATTTTTTTTATAACTATACAATTAAAGTTTATTCCAAACTAACCAGTAGAAATCGAGGAAGTAGATTCCGCTTCTGTTAATGATCCAGTGGATAATAAATGCTGTCGAGGTTCTCTATGCTGCCACATTTGGTCAAGTCCAAGATGAGTAGGAGCTGATGACGAAAAATGTTCACTCGATTTTCTAGCCAGCATAAATCCTGATCCCGGAACACTAGTTCCAAATATAGGAGGAGATAAACACTTTTGTGATTTTGTTTCTTTCTTCATGAGTTCTTGTAGTGTTATTGAATTTGTTTGACCTGGAGAAAGTGATGAAAGAGAACTGCATTTATTTGGTGAATGTTGAAAGCCAGACTTTGAAGAACTCGGTCTGTTAACAGGGCTAGTATCCACAGCATGATCCATCAAGTATGAACTCATAAATGTGTCAGGAATTTCAAACATTTCTGAATCAGGTGGTAATAACAAATCATCAAAATTGAAGTTTTCTAATAAATTATCACCACCATAGGCATTTAATTCAGCTAATGTTGGTCCGTGAAGCAAATTGGATTGATCTGCCTGCATTAGTAAACCAACAAACAATACATTAAATTAAATTTGTTTGGAGTAAATTAGATTAATTTGAATTGTACATGCATTATATCTATATTAAAAAATAGTTCTCATATAAATCCAACAAAATATTAAGTTGGTTATTGAGAAAATAATCCTTAGTAAAATAAGAAATATTTATCATAATACCTATATTGGTAAATTAAGTAATGATAGTATTAATTACTTATTAAATATGTTTATTTGTTGAGTAATCCAATTTTAAGTGTATTAAATATTATATGATTTAAGTGTATTAAATATTATATGAATTGCACAACACTTATTTTAAGTTATTTACATACATTTTATATAAAATGCTTTAATAATTGTTGAATTTGTTATATATTTCCTATGGATACTTATCTATTTTCTCTCAAAATAAAGAACGAAAAAAAATGTATATAATAAACAAATAACACCTTCCTAACCACACAAATTTACCAATGTTATGAAACTGTTGAAAATTGTAAAAGGGCTTATTCATAACATCTTTAAGATAAAAAAATGTGGTCTCCTGAAATGAAACAACACATTTGAAAAATGTTCATCTACAAGTATAAATGATTATCAAATTAGTCATTTAAAAGAAGATAATTATCGGGGAAAAAAAATAAAAATTAACATACCACAAAGGTATTAATAAAATAATAAGAATTATCCTACCTGTAAAATTTCTTCATCCATTTTTATGAAAGACATATCATCAGATCTTCCTATCCGCCCAGAATCGTTATTAGTGAACAAATTTTGATCTGCATTATTGACTACAATATGATTTTGAATAAAATCATTAGATGTATCAAACAATTCAAATCCATCATTTTGTAACAAGTTAAGATCTCCATTTTTCTTTATTGGTATAGGTCTTACTAATGATGAACTTTCTATAGGATAATCAACATTTAACACACGTTTAGTTTCCGTTGTGCCAAAAAAGTGTGAATACTCTTTGTTATTCATTTTTCCTTCTTTATAACGTAATACATACAGCAATCATTTTTTTCTAAGAATTCTTCAATTACCTAATTGAATTTTTATTATTCTCAATTTTTATTCATCTGAAAAAAAAGTATATCAAATTTAATATTTAGAAAATTAAAATTAGGTAGAAAAAAGGGACAGACAAACATTACACAAAATAATTGAAAATTAAATTGAAGTTGGTACAGAAATACACTCGGATGAATGGCTTGCATATAAGACAATAGAAAATAAAGGGTACATACATAAAACTGTCAATCATTCCTAATTTTTTGTCAATCCCACCAGCGGTGCGCACATACAACGCACTTGAAGTTTATGGGGAAGTCTAAAACTTTGAATCATTAAAAAAATGCATGGACACCTCCATCATTGCTGCCCTTGTATTTGGTGGAACAATGGTAGCGTCTAAAAAACAAGAATGACACCACATTTGATTGTTTTTTAAGAGATGTGAAATTATGTTATACCTAATTTAAATTGACTAATACATATCTCTATATATTTTTACATTTTTGGTCAGTTAGTTTTTACATATACATATACTAATTAAATTTACCTACATATTATATTGAAATTCTACATTAATAAATATATTGTAACTCTACATTTATGTATTCATTCATATTTTTAACTATGTGGTAGACGACAAATGTGCGGTAGACCGCATAAGATGTGTAGAAACAGGCGGTAGATCCCATATGGCATGAATACCTTTATTTTCTTATTATAAAATGACACATACTTTTGTTATGAGTTAAGACAAATATAATTTACAGGAGGTTAACCACTAATAAAAGTTGGAAAATAAGTTGCTAAAAAATGCCCAATAGTATAATGTACTAGGGATTGAAGTGCGCGTTAAATTTACCTAATTAAATATAAATAATTTATAAAAATTACTTTATGGGAAATAAATTTAATATTGTATACATATGTTAAAAATTGTTTTATTCTCTAAAAATGTAATCGTGTACCTATAAGTACCAAGGTACCGATACTGGAAAAACACTCCTAATAACATAATTATCTATCTACGATGATTATAGGATGTGGTATTTACTACCTTATAACGAAACTCTTAAAAATAACAACTAATTGGTCAGTTGGAATTACATCATGATCACGTATACTTTGAGTAGACTGTTGAAAATTATCCGACTTTACAATTCAACAGCTGTTCATAATTTATTCATTACCGTCCACAACAGAGCGTGAAATAGCATAATTCACTTACCTACCCATACTAATCGGTATAACCATATACCTATAAACTAATGGACAGCAAATTCCACTCCGTCCTGCCATCAATGCTAGGTGATCATATAACAATATAACTGAAAGAGAATGAACATAAAGTAGTGAAGGAGCCCGCATAAGGAACTGTATAGTGTATACATTTTTCTACTTTGTTTCTTTTCTCGCTCACTCTATATCGTACCCATGACTCTCTCTAAGTGCTGTCCATTAGTTTATAGGTCTATGGGTATAACACAAAAATTGATTGATTAAATTTATGTTACTAACTTCGGTCAAAATGTGATCGTTGTAGTAATTTTAGGGCACCTACGAACTGTGTCGTTGGGACAAAGACGATGTACGTACCAAATAATACTGCGGATCCTGTTTTACCTTCCTTGTAAGATAGTGTTGGTTAGTTCCTTCGTTCACGAAAAAATTAGTGTATGGAGCACCGTGCAACAGGTCGAGCAGGGAAAATTATCGCCTATCAATTATTGTCAACGCCGACGACTACAACCGCCATCGCCACGTCTTCCACTCGTATTTTCGGCAGTCGATCAGAGTTCGCCGGAAGAGTCGAAAGGCTATCCAGTATCCGATATTATGCACTATGCAGTTTACTCAACGAAACTTATTATTTGGTGCGCGAAAAGTCAACGGTTTTGACTCAAGAACGCCAAGAACATCGATAATAATGATAATATAAGAATTTCTCATATTATCCATCTGCAAGAATTATAGTTAGCGCTTTTGCACCGTAGTGATATCACTGGGTACCACAAAATATAGATAATATTATTTGTTTTTGTTTGATGATAACTACGCTTGGAGCGTTAGTAGCTTTTCTCGTATCGTTGACCAGCTGTTTGAAACCAAGTTTTAACCTGTATAATATCTTAAAATTATTATGGTTTAAACCGAACAAGGCACGCGTACGACTTAAATATTATACTAACATGACCATTCGATCGTGATTGTCTACACGGCGATCTAGTGATACGTAATGTCGTAAGTTTAACGTACTGCTTCGATTATAATATACAATTTCCGAGATAGACAACGGCGCCTTTATCTTAATCTATCACGCATACATAAATACCAATACGGACGATGATAAAAAGTAATTAAATCGTTTTCATTGATACATTTTATTATAAGTTATAACTAAAGACCGGATTTAATTGATATTGCAACTTTTTTTGTAGTTAAGATAAATCAAATCTGATCAAATATGTACACGATTTGTATTAATTACTGTCTTTCTGTTTAATTTTATGTTGCAATTTATTGCAATTTTTAATGTTTTTGCAATTTTTTTCAATTTTGTATATTTCACGTAATCAAATGTACAAATCAATATTTCTTAACTAATTTTATAAATACATTTGTAACTTATTTTGTTTATTTTAGGAAAAAAAGCTTTCCTAAAAGCCCCATCGAGAATAAATAAATACAGAAAAGAAATGCCGGGTATACCTTTACCACCCGAACCTATTATTACAAGATGGGGAACATGGTTAAACGCTGAACTTTT
The DNA here is from genome assembly GCF_019925205.1 of Metopolophium dirhodum. Classification (NCBI taxonomy): domain Eukaryota; kingdom Metazoa; phylum Arthropoda; class Insecta; order Hemiptera; family Aphididae; genus Metopolophium; species Metopolophium dirhodum. Next base: position 6,600,994 of record NC_083560.1, read on the forward strand.
CTATGCAAATAATTTTGAAAAGTTTAAAAACGTGATTGAAAGTTTAAAAGATGATGCTTTAAGTGTTGAAAAGCTGAAACTGCTTGTACAAGATAATGCAGTCAAATGTGGTTTAGCATTCATAAAATTACACTTATCTGAGTTATGCACGAATCTCAAAAATTTGGAAGAATCTAATAGTGAACTACTGAAAAGTATGGATATTTTTAGAAAAATTGAAGATATTTTAACAAATATTCCTGGTCCAGAAGGGGAAAAAATTAAGGAAAAATGTATGTATGTAATTGAAAAAAATGAAGGGTATAAAACTTTAAAGTGTTACTATGAAGTCATGTCAGGTAAAGCAAATGTTAATTTAGATATAACGCCTACTTTATTAAATTGTTTTAAATATGCACCAATAACGAGTGTTGACGTAGAACGTAGTTTCTCGTTGTACAAACATATTTTAACTAATAGAAGATTTAATTTTAATGAAAATAATTTAGAAATGTATTTAGTCATCAATTTTAATTCAAAAATGTAAAATTAATATTAAATGTAATTAATGTAATATTAATTAATGCATATATAAATACGACTTGCATTTTTATAGTGCAATTTATTTTGCAATTTTTATGGGATTTTTGGTGCAATTATACAATTTTATTATGCAATTTTTGAGTGTTTTTAATGCAATTAAATCCGGTCTTTAGTTATAACATATAATATGCACAATGGACGCGCGAGCAGGGCCGGCGAAACTGCGGAAGCTATGGGCGGCCTGGGCGACTGCCCAAGGCGCCAGCACGGAAGGGGCGCCAAACTGAAAATTATTTTTCTATAGTATTCTGAGAACTTGTAGCATGTAGGTTCTAAATAAAATAAAAGTAATATACTCAATTTAACATGTCAATAAATATTTATTTTGTCATAAAACATTAAATCTATAAATGGAACAGTTATTTACATAGTACAAATATAATTAAGTAAACAAAGAATTATTATACATAGGTACCTAATCAACATTATGCCAGAGTAAAACCTTTTTTTTTTGAATATATTTTTTATGGTATGAAATAGCAGAAAGTTTTACAGGAATTCATTGGCGTAATTCCATTAAATTTTAGCAGGTGCACAACTTTTATTGGTCCAAAAATCGGAAGGACAAATTAAATCTTATTTAAATCCAATCATTTTGCTCAGGTGCACTAAGTATATTATTTTAGATTCTGAGCGGAGCGATGAATGTATTGATTTTACAATGATGTGTGTTTTTTTATTTTAGTGTCTTCATCGTGTGGGGCAGTAAAACTGCTTCGATTTTCTTCAACAGTATCTTGTTCGATGGGAAAGTGAATCTATTTGGTGCAATAGGGAGATCAAAATTTTAAATTCCCAATTATTTTCAAAAGCACCGGAAAAAACATTAAGGAAAAACGGGAATTTTCACGCAAAATCAGTTTTTGACAAAATCAATTTTAGTTTTTGGTGTAATTTTAAAACAAATGAACAATACATGAAATTTTCACTGGTTGTTTATATTCAAATTTTAAATTTTCTATACATGATATCTAAAATATTAAATAAAATAAAATGATTTTGATTTGTTTGAATGGTTTACGGACATTTTCAGTTTCCAATTGTATTATTTTTTTTTTTTTATGAATGTCAATTTAACTCTATTTGTTGGGTAAAAAAGATTGAAAATTTAATACAAGCTTCCTACTATATCGTTACCATGACATTTTAAAAATATTAAAAATCCATAAACACAATTTTTTAGGGTTGATTTTATCCAGTAGCCAGTAAGTTGAATTAATATTATTTGCATAGGTATTATTTATTATTATATTTCAATATTTGTATATAATAATAAACTTAAGAAGTTTCAATGCACCCACAAATAATATTTTAAAATTACAACAAAATAACTAAAATCATTATTTTTGGTATTAATACGTAATTTTGACTAAATTTGAATTTAAAATGTCTGTAAAAAATAACTGTTTATATATTATATATTTTTTAGATTTTTTGATTACAGTATGAACTATTAATGATAATCCTTGTTTTTTAATTTTCAATCCTTAGCTATAAAAATTGATCATCTTATATTTTTTTATTACAATAATTGATCATTTTCGACATTTTGATAAAATTTTTGAAAATTTTATTATGTACTTATGAAAATTAATAAATGTACATTTGATGAAAAGTTCAAGTTTTACGGTTATTAGTTTTTGAATAACAACAAAATAAGAAAATCGTTGTATGAGAATTTGTTAATTTATGAGTTAATATCCAATATCTATTGCTTCAAATGTTCGTTAAAAATTAATTTGACTTTCACTAAACTTTTTAAACAGGCACAAGTCATGGAAGTGAAACTTCCGCGACATCAGTCGTGGTGATATCAAACTATTAATGTACAATCCACAGTTACTGTAGAGGTATCATTTTTATTATTTATTTATCTTATTGGACATTCGCTCGGAATTCCTTATCAATAGGTATATCCTGGTACAATATATAGCCATGTATTAAATTCTCAAGCTTATCGACCCAATGAATACATTTTTTTGACATTTATAGAAAAAATATCTCCGTAAACAGCTCAAAACGGGTCTAACTATTTTGAAAATTTTATCAAGTAAGGAAATGGCAAAAAAAAGTTTGATGTAAAATTAACGTATATACCTACTGTTATTGGTTTTTGAGTAATGAACAAATTTATAAAATCGTTGTATGACAATTTGTTAATTTACGAGTGAATATCCAATTTCGAACTTCAAACCCTCATAGAAATTTAATTTAACTTTCCAAGTCTTTTTTTTTATATTGAAAATGAATTTCATAAAAAATTAAACAGCTTATTTATCACACCCAAAAATATTCAATTTCGTTAAAATTTAAAAAAAACATGCAATGTGATACGTATGTTACATTGAGAAGTTGGGGAACAAAAAGAAAAAAAATTACTGAAAAAGAAACATTTATACATGACAAAATGTATGAATTGCAAGCAAAAAAAAAATACTAAGTTAGACTATGTGCGAGAATTTTCATAATTTTTTTACCAGTTTCTTAATTACAAATTTTTTATAGTACATTTTTTAACCAAACACATTTTTACAGACACATTATTTCTAATTGCTAATAATATATTTTTTAAATAAAAACAGAAAAACCAATATTTTTGATCATACCAATATTTATACGATTATATTTACAGTCTTAAGTCTAAAAAATGAAAAGGAAAATATTGATTTTTCAAAAAAAGCCATAGACGTAATTTATACTTATGAATAAAAAATATTAAGGTAGGCATACATACAAAAATATACCCACGCTGCAATTTACGTATATACAAAATTATACCCATTTTAATACCATCCATTATACAGTGACCCACTTGCAACCTACTGTACAGCAGACCGACATCCACTTGCTCACCTTTTTCGTCACAAAGCTGTTTATAACTTCACAAGTTGATTGTTAATGTATGTGATTGTATCTATTTGTTTCTAATAATGAATTGGCCATCAAACTAACCATTTTTACTTATAAGGCCATACCGGACACTGATTGCCGTAATTACCAAGACCAAGTACTGAAGTACCTACCTATTAGAATGACACCCACCCCAGACTTTTTGGTGGTTCAGTGAACCACAAAATGCATGATCAAGCCGCCTCTGAGCTTAACCTTTTAATGAGTCGCGTTGACGGTCTGTTGTGCACTGGCTGGTCAGAAACAGGGTGGCCGGGTTAATTACCTTTAAGTGGAATGTCGGCGACGTTCGATTGCGTCGTACCTTGTTATTTGATATTATAATTATGTACAGGTGATACAGACACTATTGTACAACAATAATAGGTGACCGAAGTTCAATTAATAATTATTATATTCATAACAAACCGCCCGCGTGTGTGAGTTTAGCGGCGCGAACAATTATAATTTTTAAACATAATTTGTTTCTTTGAATTTCTTATAATCAACATTTTATAAATATTGTTTATAATTTTAATTTTTTGCGTGCCATTGAAATTTGACCTACGTGCACTTTTGGCACGCGTGCCATAAGTTCACTGTATATTATTATTTATTATATTATTATATACGTATAATATTGGGGACCTATCGATTCCGCCAATGTAGCATCGATTCCGCCAGTTCAGGTAGTCTAAAAACAACCTATCGATTCCGCCACCTACCAATTTTTACCTCAACCTGGCAAGTACTGCTGTCAACCTGTTTCTGTTATAATAATAATAATAATATATCTAAAAAATAATTCAATAATTCATTAAAATATTAAAAATAAATTAATAATCAGTATAATAATTAATACAACACAATATATATATATAAAATAATACAATAATTAATTGAAATATTAAAAATAAATTATTAATCAATATTTTGAGTTGGTTTTAAAATAGTTTTTTTTTTTTTAATACATTTATTGGCTGTTTTTCGTGGTTTTTATGATCAATATCATACTTTAAAATGTCCGTTAAAGATTCGTTTACGTATATTTTTGCATTATACTTTTTATTAACACATTTCCACTTATACACACATGAATATTTCACAAAGTTTGCTATAAAAAAATTTTCATTTTGATACATAACTAAGTCATTTTCTTGTTCACTAACTACGATTTCGAAATGTATTATTACGAAGTATAATGACACGAGGATAGATCGAGACTAACCAAATTAGTGTTGGACAATAGGTACTATTAGTAGTTAGATTATCATCAATTAGCGATATCATTTTTATACAGGTATTTCATATAATATTTATAATATAGCTATGTATATAAAGCTATGTACATAGCTATTACATATAGCTATGTAAGTAAAATAAAACTAACATTTTTGTTCGGGAAGATTATTTTTTCCCTGGCGGAATCGATTTTAGACTACCTGCACTGGCGGAATCGATGAAACCCCATATTATTATGAATAATTGTTATTAATTATTATATAAACTTTGACGGTTAACCATATTATCTACTGTCATAATTATTATATTATTATCTATCATACCTTATTTATCAGTAGATATGCCCAATTTACCTATAATATGTATCTACCTACTACGAAATAAATATAATTCGATTATTCTATACGTTTTTTGGACAACAGATACTAAACTAATAATTGGAAAACATACCTGATTTTTTTAATTAAACCAGCTTTTCGAAAATTCGTTGTTTTATTCTTGTCTTGAAGAAAACTCATGCATTAAGTCATGCCCAAATCACTTAGCGCGGACATTTTTTCCCGCTCCAGTTTTTTTGATGGATTTATTCACACTCTCTGAAGTATTGTGAATACACATTTTTTTAGCTTCTTTTCAATTTCTTTGGAGCTTGTATTTAATTCCATACTAATTTATTTTAAGGCATCCGCTTTTATAAATTTATTTTTGTAATTAATGTTAGTTGCATCCCACAATATAGTTGATTCCCGGTAAAGCTCTATAATAGCTTGCACGTATCTTCTGTAGTACATTTTTTTTTTTAAATTAATTTTATGCATATTTGAATACGTATGTTGTATATATAAAAATGTGACCGCACTGCATAACAACCCAATCGCATGGTACTAAACACACCGACTCATCTTTTTAGTGGCTTAATTAAAAATTATGCAAGCATTAGTCATGTACCTATACTCGTATGATTTCAAGAACCCTTGACCCGCTAGAGTTTAAAGTTCTAAAAATTGTCCCTCTGTATAGTAACTTTCAGTTGCCCATCCCTGATATTATATACAATTAAATATAAAATCATTGTATACGAAAAACGATTCAAGTGAAGATAGTCCGAAAATGTGATGGTATACAGAAAATGAAAATATAAACAGCCAGTGAAAATTTCAAGTATCTAATGTCATTCGTTTTTTTATTAAAACAAAATAAGAAAATCGTTACGTGAGAAATCGAGTGAATATCAAATGTTTTAAAAATATGAATTTCAAACGCTCATAAAAATTTAATTTGACTTCATTCTAGACATTTTTTTTTATAAATATTTGGAAAATGATATGGTGTATAGAAAATGCTAATATAAACATTCAGTCAAAATTTCATGCACCAAATACCAAAATCGATTTTCTCAAAAACAGATTCTGCATAAAAATTCCTGTTTTTCCTTAATTTTTCATTTGTTTTTCATGGTGCTTTTGAAAGCTACTGAGAAATTTTCCCTTTTGACCCCCCAAAGTACCGACTAGATTCATTTTCCAATCAGAAAAGATACTGTTTAAGTAAACCTAATCATTTTTACTGTCCTTAAAGGTGATGACAGACACTAAAATTAAAAAAAAACACACATCATTGTAAAATCAATACATTCATCACTCCGCTTAGAAACTAATATGTCTACAAGAAAGTTTAATACAAGGCTCCAGATATATTGTTACAATAGCAGTATTAAAAATAAAATGGCACAATTTTTTTTATAATCATTTAAATTTTGATTTTTGACAAAATGTAAAAATTCAAAATTTAATAATAAATTATTTTGTAGTTAAAAATGTATAAAGTGTTCAAATTTGCGAGTTCTTGTATTTTTCTGATGATACATCTCAGTTTGCACCTAATTTTTTATGTAAATTTATTCAGTGCATTTTTTTAAAAATGACTTTTATTTACCCGATATTTTTATTCTTTTGAAAGATAAATTTAAATAAACATTATATCGAAATGTGAAAATATATAAAAAAATTATATTTACAAACCAAAACTCGAACACATAATTCATGCAAATTACAATCGACTTTGAAATAGAAACTGCGAAGAAAGTTTTTCCGAATGTACAACTTATTGGATATCGTTTCCTTTTAAGTCAATCTTGGTTAACCGCGTTATATATAGGTAAGTATTGAATAAATAATTAACTCACATCAGTCAAATAAAATACTTACATAGTTGCATATGACAATTTGTACATAGTTAAACGCAAATAAAAAAAAGGTGGATAAGTGGATGTCGCTCTGCTGTACGGTAGGTTACAAGTGGGTCACTGTAATGGATGGTGTTAAATTTGAATTCAATGATATAATATCATTGTATAAGAAAAACGATTCTGAGCGAAAACGGTCAGTCACCCTATGATATTACCAAGTATATTTGATGATATTATTGTGAATAAAGTAATTTATATATAACCTATTAACGTGGAGCCTTGTTTTAAATTTTCAATCCTTAGCCATAAAAGTTAAACATTTTATAAATTTTTAACCACAAAATAATTAATAAATTATAAATTTGATAAATGTTGTCAAAATTTGAACTTTAAATGCTTATAAAAAAAAATTGTGCAAATGTATTTTTAATATTTTTCAACTGCTATTAAAACGATATATCAGGAGTCTAATATTAAATTTTCACGCTTTTTTACCCAACAAATAAAAATTTATTGATATTTATAGAAAAAAAAACTAAAAAAATTGAAAACTGACAATGTCCGTAAACAGCTCAAATAGAGTCAAAATATTTTCAAAATTGTATGGTGTATAGAAAATGCTAATATAAACATTCAGTGAAATTTTCAAGTATCTACAGTCATTCGTTTTTTAATTACAATAAAATAAAAAAATCGTTACATGAGAAATCGAGTAAATATCAAATGTTGTAAAAATATAAATTTCAGACGCTCATAAAAATTTAATTTAAGTTTCTTCTAGACATTTTTTTTTTGATAAAGGTAGACAAACTTATGAGTAATCTTATATTACATTTTCAAATCTTAGATTTAAAAAGAAAAATTTTTATGAATTCTCATCAAAATAATTTGCTATTTTTCGTGATTTTTCCGTATTTTGTCAAAATTTGAACTTTAAATGCTTATAATTAAAAACTGTGACTAAGGATTTTTAATTTTTTTCATCTGCCTTTGAAACAATAAACTAGGAGCCTTCTATTAAATTTTCAAGCTTTTTTACTCAATAGATAAAATTTTATTGATATTTATAGAAAAAAAAACTAAAAAAATTGAAAACTGACAATGGCTGTAAACAGCTCAAAAAGAGTCAAAATATTTGGAAAATTTTATGGTGTATAGAAAATGCTAATATAAACAACCAGTGAAAATTTCATGCATCTACGGTCATTTGTTTTAGAGTTACACCAATAACCAAAATCGATTTTGTTAAAAATCGATTTTGCGTAAAAATTCCCGTTTTTCCTTAATTTTTCTTTTGTTTTTCACATCGCTTTTGAAAACTACTGGGAAATTAAAATTTTGACCTCCCCAATGCACCAACGATATTCACTTTCCCATCGAACAAGATACTGAAGTCGAAAATCGAAGCATTATTTCGACTACTTATCGTGTACACAGACACAAAAATAAAAAAAAAAATAAAAAAAAAAATGAAAAAAAAAAATAAAAAAAAAAATAAAAAAAAAAACACACATCATTGTAAAATCAATACATTCATCGTTTCACTCAGAATCTAAAATGAGGACAGCATACTCGGATGATAGAGTATATTAGGAAAACAGTTAAAAATGTTTTTCGGTGTACAATTCCTGCCTATTATCAAATAGTTAAAGGTGGTTTTGTTGAAAGAGTAGGTTAGAGAAGGGAGGTTAAGTCTGAAGATGGGCTAGAATTTTCAGACTATGCATTAATTAATAATTAAATACAACCAAATTGTATATTTCCAACTAATATATGTAATGAACAGTGGCGAAATTTGGTCATGTTTGAAGTTTGTGGGTGGGTATTAAAACATTTACCCCCAACACCCACCAAAAAAAATTTGGTTTATATCATAAAAACCTCTCAGTCGGTAAGTCCAACCATTGTGATCTATAATTTGTATAATGTAAGTAGGGTACATGTATAATTAAATGCATGCATGTACATGAAAATAATTAATTACATAGGTAGGTACTAAATAAAGTTTTAAATGTACTTTTGCGAGTAGATTCGTGGAATTATCTGCGTAGACGTAAAGTACTGAACATTGCGTAATCTTCAAAAGTCCAAACTTTGGAACGAACTCCGACCAATAAATACTGATTGCACCGTAGTACTATTAAGTCGTTGAAGTATATAGATTTCGACAAAAAAAATGTCCAAAAATCGTTTGTGAATTGTGAACTAAACTTCATATTTTATGTATATTATTCGTGGAATAATCTGTGTATGCGTAATATACGAAAAATCCCGAACTTCAAAATGTTTGAACCTTGGAACTAAGTCCGACCGACAAATTCTGATTTTATCATTGTGCTAAACTCGTTGAATATACCTATAACCCAGTGGTTCTCAATATTTTTGTACCACGACCCAAATATCCCCCGAAAAATCTTTCACGACCCACCTGGCTTAAATTTTCAAAAAGTAGTTATAAAAAACAAAATTTTTTAATTACTTTCATTAGGTATTTATTATTTTATAGGTTTATAATCAATATATTCTTACAAAATAATGTACTTTTAATAATGAGGCGTATTAATACCCATTCTAATAAATAAATATAGGTACGACAAATTATTATTTATTAGTTTATTACCCACGTAATTTTTGATTCTATATTACTATAATAATATAAGTATATTTAATAACATAATTATATATTTAATATTAATTTAACATCAATTTCTTGGAATCTATATAATTCAAATAATTTTTCACGACTCACACTTTAAGAAACGCTGCTATAACCTATTAATTTCCGAAAAAAATTCTCAAAAATCGAGCTAAAAGCATTATTTCAATATATTTGTGCCATATTAAATTTGTAATAGTGTATATTACAGAGTGATATTATTTTAGTTACAGCTACCATATAGGGGATTTGGGTTTTTATTTGTTGTTTCTATAAAATATACTATATTAGTACCAATAAATAATATGTAAATAAATATGTTTCGCCAATTACAAAACTAAAAAGTTATGTGGGGATAATATGACAATTTCAATTTTTTTAGTTTTTTTTTCTATAATTGACAATAAAATATGGTTTGTTGGGTAAAAATGCGTGACAATTTGATACAAGGCTCCTGATATATTGTTACAATAACAGTTTTAAAATATTTAAAATAAATTAGCAACATTTTTTTTTTATAAGCACTTAAAGTTTTATTTTGTAGTTAAAAATGTATAAAATGATTAACTTTAATAACTAAGGATTGAAAATTACAGTGACCCACTTGTAACCTACTGTACAGCACAGTGACACACTTTTACTATTTAAATCGAAAATTTGAAAATGTAATACAAGATTCCTCACAAGTATGTCTTCCATTATCAACAAAAAAAATATCCACAACCAAATAAAAATTTTTATGAGTGTTTGTAGTTCATCATTTTTACAAGATTGGATTTTTACTCGATTCTCATGTAGCCAATTTGTTATTTTGTTGTGATTCAAAAATGAATAACTCTAAACACATGAAAATTTCATTGAATGTTGATATTTTCATTTTATATATACCATACAGTTTTAAATAATTTTTGACTCATTTTGAGCGGTTTACAGACAATTTAAAATTTCAATTTTTTTTAGTTTTTTTTTTGTACAAATAACAATTAAATTGTATTTATTCGGTCAAAAAGCATGACAATTGAATACAAGGATCTTGATATATTGCCAAAAAAGCAGTTAAAAAATATTAAAAATACATTTGCCTAATTTTTTTAATAAGCATTTACATTAACATTGACAATGTTTATCAAATTTAAATTTAATTATTATTGTGTAGTTAAAATGTATAATATGTTCAACTTTTAGAACTAAGGATTGAAAATTAAAACAAGGTTCCATGTTAATAGATTATATATAAATGTGCCCACCTTTTTTTAGTTTTTTTTCTATGAATGTCAATATAACTTTATTTGTTGGGTAAAAAAACTTGGAAATTTAATACAATGCTCCTACTATATTGTTACAATGACATTTGAAAAATTAATAATAGCAATATTTCATTATATTTGTATAATTTTACTTTGTAATAGTGTGTATTACGAAGTGATATTATCTTAGTTACAGCTACCATATAGTGGATTTGGGTTTTTATTTGTTGTTTCTACAAAATATACTATATTAATACCAATAAATAACAAGTACATTCATATGTTTTGCCAATTAAAAAAGTCATGGAGGGATATGAAACCTAAATCCCCCCTCCCGTAATCAGGCCAAATGTAAACTCCTACACAAATAACCTTTTTACCTGAAAATAATAATATATTATATATTTATACATACATACATACTAGATGTCCCGACCGACCTTGTCCAGGCCAAAGATTTGTATTTTTAATAAAAATATTTGTACTAAATGTATTTACCATATTTCTTCTAATTATAACATTAATATAATATGTAACGAATTGCAACCATTTAAATTGACAAAAAAAAATTTCTTTTTTCATTTTCTAAAAAAAATCATGTGTGGGCTACCTTTTACCTATCTACAGCCTTTACGAGTTGAAAAATCAAGCTGTATATACCCAGTGCTGGGCAGTATCTTAGATACTAGTATTTAAGATACGTATCTTAGATACAATTGTATCTTGTATCTTTTTATGATTAAGATACTAGATACCTACATCCAACAAATATGTTTCATATTTTATTTATATAACAATTTTAATAATTGCCCAATAAGTAATAATATATTTGATTAAAGTAAGACTTAGTTGATCACTGAGCACAGCCATCGAAAAGTGCAATTTTTTGTGGAACATGTCAAGACGTCCGAAATCTGCTGAAGTTATAAAAAGTATACTAGGTTGTTCTTTAATTTATCCTTGTCCAACAAGGTGGAATTCATTATTTGATTCAATTAGTCAACTTCTTATTAATAAAGCAAAACTAAATACTGTTTTCGAACATTTAAATACTATTAATACTAATTATGTTTTTAAAGATTTAGATATAGAGTATTTAGATGAGTTTGTAATTTTATTAAAGCCAATTGCATGTGCTTTAGATTATTTGCAAGGCCAAATTAATTGATACTACGGTGTATTATTACCAACATTATTTTCACTCAAACACCGGCTTGAATCGTTAAAAGAAAAACAATTAAGGCATTTGTCTTCTATGCCAGCGTTTCCCAACCTTTTTGCAATGGCGACCCATAAATTTTATCTTTATTAGGTACGCGAGCCCCCCCCCCCCCCCCAAAAAAAAGTATGCCGTAAATAAATAAGATTTTTATTATAATCCATTTTATCATTGAGTTTTTTATAAAATACAATACGATTACAATATACTGAATAATAATAACTTAATAAATAAATAAATAAAATAAATTATAATAAAAATATAAAATACAAAAAATTAGTATAATAGAAAATTTAGTGTGAATTTTGATTTTGGACACTGTTGCATAAAATTTCCCACTGGGGGTACAATTTTAGATAAACTAATGCGCATGTCATGTGTGACATCTAATCTGTCAATTAAAAAAATGTGTTTTTAATCGTAAACTTAAAAATTTGCGTAGTCTCGATGTACCGCTCGTTGCTCAACTACACATTATGGATTATGGACAAACGACCGAGACCGATCGCATCGACTAGTCACTAGTCATTAGCACATTTACCGATAAGATAAAAAAAATTCCATAAAGTAATAACTTTACGTCATTTATTCTACAATACTAGTTATTTATACTATTTATCAATTTACGACTAAAATAACTGTAATCGTAACTGCGAGTCGCGACCCATCAAAAAAATTTCACGACCCAATGGTGGATCGCGACCCATGGTTTGGGAAACGCTGTTCTATGCTATCTCCATTAATATTATCCTTGTCTAATAGATTTGATTCTTTTTTGAAATTAAACACCTGAAGCTAATCATGCTATTTTAGCTACATGTTTTCACCCTACATTTAAATTACGTTGGCTCCCAGAAATGACAACTGATCGAGAGAAAAAAAGAATCCAAAATTTATATATTAATGAAATTGACTGCAGTGCAAAACAAAGTAGTTCAGAAATTGAATCTCATTCAAGTGCAGAGTCAGAGTCAGAATCTTTTATTATTTTTTCTTCTGAACCAGACCAGTTCAGACACAGTCAAGTAACGAGCTTGAATTTATAAGTTTTTTAAATGATAAAAATAAATCACTTAGTTGTTTAGATAATTATCCAAAAATAAAAAAAAACTGTAATTTGTAATTTTCAGGAAAATAAAAAAATAAATTTTTCTTTATATTAATATTTTGTACTATTTTGAATTTTAAAATTTTAATCGTATAACTTTAGCCTAATCTTAGCCGCCGTCGCCTAAGTTTGTGCATGCGAGGTGCGTCTACGCACACACATGTAAGCTCGTAAAATAGTGTGAAAAGCGCATGCGCAGACCGCCAGTCGACTAAAATCAACTGCTCAACGATATTATAAACGTCGGCCGCCGGGTATATAAATTATATGTAGCCGCACTACTTGCTAGGGGGGGGGGGGGGGGGGGGGGCTGCACGCTGTTGTCACTGATACACGGCCGTCGCAGTGTCGCACAACGCACGTCTATTTTGATTTGATCAAGAAATATTAGGTATCTATATCTATACCTGTGAATATGATAAAAGAAAGAGTTTAAGAGTTTCTGTAATAAATGGTAATAATCATTAATAATAATCCATCCTCGTAACCTCTTATCATAATCGCGTGCCAATACGCTGATTGTAACTTAATATTTTATCCGGATAAAGAAACGATAGATGTGTATAGTTTGATTATAGATCGATTTAATTCTAATTTCTATAAATATGTATATAAAAAATAATGCATTTGGCGAATTGCATTAATTCGTTTCTAAAAATGTACCTGTTGGTAGTTTAGTTTGTGGTGAACATGATTTATTTGAAATTTTTCCTTAAAACAGCTTGTAAACTTTTAAGTTATTCATATGTAAATCATATAAATCGGATCTAAGTAAAGGGGAAAAATACAACTGTACTTCTGATCCTGTAAACCATTCTGCTATTTCATATCATGAAACATATTTAAAAAAAAAAAAGGTTTTGGTGTGGCATAATGTTAATTAGGTACCTATGTATAATAATTCTTTGTTTACATAATTAAATTGGTACTATGTAAATAATTGTTTCATTAATAGATTTTAAGTTTTTATGGCAAATAAATATTTATTTAAATGTTAAATTGAGTATATTACTTTTATTTTATTTAGTAACTACAAGTATTCAGAATACTAAGTTAAAATGTCGTATAATTATTATTTCAATATAATTTATATCGATACAATCGTCAACAAATTGATTGTTTAATAATTAAGACAACCATCAGAAGATAAGGTTGGGACTACTTCCCACCCTCCCGCCTATAACAGTATTTCCTCTTAATGAGGCAAAAACGTTTCCCAAGTTGCCGCAAAAGCGTGGGATATATTTTGAGGTTAAGAACATTATTTATATGGCATTCGGGGTTATTTTTATGGACTATATTATTATATTATTTTCTTCAGCCATATAAACTAGAACTAGCTAGTTTATAGTAAAATAAACTATGGTATAATGTTATTTTAAACTTGTGTAACACTACAATGCCATAACCTCAAAAAAACGTCTGTAGGGCAGCGCTAAAATGTACGGTGGCAACATATGGAAATGAATTTGCCTCACTAAGCGGAAATGCTGATAATGAATACTTCGGTTTAAACCACAATTTAAGATATTATACAGGTACTCGACGAACCTTATAGCCTTTCGACTCTTCCGGCGTGCTCTGATCGGCTGTCGAAAATACGTGGTGATGGTGGTTGTAGTCGGTCGGCGATAATAATAATTGATAGGCGATAGTTTTTCCTGCTCAACCTGTTGCACCGGTGCTCGATACACTAATTTTTTCGTGAACGAAGGAACTAACCAACACTATCTTACAAGGAAGGTAAAACAGGATCCGCAGTATTATTTGGTACGTACATCGTCTTTGTCCCAACGACACAGTTCGTAGGTGCCCTAAAATTACTACAACGATCACATTTTGACCGAAGTTAGTAACATTTTAATCAATCAATTTTTGTGTTATACCCATAGACCTATAAACTAATGGACAGCACTTAGAGAGAGTCATGGGTACGATATAGAGTGAGCGAGAAAAGAAACAAAGTAGAAAAATGTATACACTATACAGTTCCTTATGCGAGCTCCTTCACTACTTTATGTTCATTCTCTTTCAGTTATATTGTTATATGATCACCTAGCATTGATGGCAGGACGGAGTGGAATTCGCTGTCCATTAGTTTATAGGTATATGGTTATACCGATTAGTATGGGTAGGTAAGTGAATTATGCTATTTCACGCTCTGTTGTGGACGGTAATGAATAAATTATGATCAGCTGTTGAATTGTAAAGTCGGATAATTTTCAACAGTCTACTCAAAGTAAACGTGATCATGAAGTAATTCCAACTGATCAATTAGTTGTTATTTTTAAGAGTTTCGTTATAAGGTAGTAAATACCACATCCTATAATCATCGTAGATAGATAAATATGTTATTAGGAGTGTTTTTCCAATATCGGTACCTTGGTACTTATAGGTACACGATTACATTTTTAGAGAATAAAACAATTTTTAACATATGTATACAATATTAAATTTATTTCCCATATAGTAATTTTTATAAATTATTTATATTTAATTAGGTAAATTTAACATGCACTTCAATCCCTAGCACATTATACTATTGGGCATTTTTTAGCAACTTTTTTTCCAACTTTTATTAGTGGTTAACCTCCTGTAAATTATATTTGTTTTAATTCAAAACAAAAGTATGTATCATTTTATAATAAGGAAATAAAATTATCTCTGAACTAGGTACCTACCTATTTATTAATAGTTACTTCAGTATTCACTCTATAATATACATATATTTATATTAGATTAAATAAACATGAGCATTATACTGGTAATATTTTTAATTCTTTTTTTATATTTCTTGTGATAATTTTGTTTAAATGTCTGACAAGTTCACCATGCAATTTTATCACTCATTAATTAAAATTATACCTTTACAATAAAATATAATTAGAACAGCATAAGTATAATTTTTCACATTTTTATTGCTCATTATTACTAGTATCTTTTTTAAAAATGTTGACCGATTCGTTTTTTTAAATTTTGAATTAATGTTATGTTTATTATAATATATTCTATATACAAACCTAAACAAAACTCAGTTTAAAATTTGAAGATAGATCCCATTATATAAATAAGGATATCAAGTTTTAAAAAAAAAAAGTGTTAATCATAACAATGATATTTTAGTATATTGAGTAACTACTGTTTAAATAATAAGTTTTTTGTTTTACCTACCTAATTTTAATTTCCTGGATATAAATTTTGATATACTTTTTTTTTCAGATGAATAAAAATTGAGAATAATAAGAATTCAATTAGGTAATTGAAGAATTCTTAGAAAAAAAAAGTCGCTGTATGTATTATGTTATAAAGAAGGAAAAATGAATAACAAAGAGTATTCACACTTTTTTGGCACAACGGAAACTGAAAGTGTGTTGAATGTTGATTATCCTATAGAAAGTTCATCATCAGTAAGACCTATACCAATAAAGAAAAATGGAGATCTTAACTTGTTACAAAATGATGGATTTGAATTGTTTGATACATCTAATGATTTTATTCAAAATCATATGGTAGTCAATAATTCGGATCAAAATTTGTTCACTAATAACGATTCTGGGCGGATAGGAAGATCTGATGATATATCTTTCATAAAAATGGGTGAAGAAATTTTACAGGTAAGATAATTCTTATTATTTTATTAATACCTTTGTGGTCTGTTAATTTTTATTTCCCCCCCCCCCCCCCCCCGATAATTATCTTCTTAAGATTTTAAATGACTAGTTTGATAATCATTTATACTTGTAGATGAACATTTTTCAAATTTTTTTATCTTAAAGATGTTATGAATAAGCCCTTTTACAATTTTCAACAGTTTTCATAACATTGGTAAATTTGTGTGGTTAGGAAGCTGTTATTTGTTTATTATATACATTTTTTTTCGTTCTTTATTTTGAGAGAAAATAGTTAAGTATCCATAGGAAATATATAACAAATTCAACAATTATTAAAGCATTTTATATAAAATGTATGTAAATAACTTAAAATAAGTGTTGTGCAATTCATATAATATTTAATACACTTAATTCGTATATTATTTAATGTACTTAAAATTGGATTACTTAACAAATAAACATATGGGGGGAAAAAAAATAAAAATTTACATACCACATTATTATTATTATTATTTATAAAATAATAATAATTAAACATATTTAATATAATTAATATTATCATTACTTCATTTACCAATATATTATGATAAATATTTATTATTTTATTAATGATTATTTTCTCTTCTGTTTATTTAAATAATGATTCAGTAACTGCCAAAATAACTGTTGACTAATACAATAAATAATTACATGAGATGTATATTAATGATTTGTCTTAAGATAAAATAACCAACTTAATATTTTGTTGGATTTATATGAGAACTATTTTTGTGTATGGAATATAGATAATATGCATGTACAATTCAAATTACTCTAATTTACTCTAAACAAATTTAATTTAAGATTTATGAAATTAACCAATAATCAAAAAATTATACATATATATTCACATTTCCATATTATTTTGCAATACATTGTTCATACAACTTTTTTATATTATATTTAGCGCAATTCATTACTGCATTAGTTTATTACATCTTGTAGCCCCTGTGTAAATCAAATTTATTACACATACCTATAAATAAATTAGAAGATAAAACTTTGTTCAAATTATAATATATTATTGTATTTAATGTTTTTTTTTTTCAAATTATGATTCATAATTTACATTGTAAAGAAAATTATTATTAAATAAATAGTGTTAAATATTTAATTTTGTAAATATAACTGATAGTTATATTTGGATTGATTATAAATTATAATGAAATTTCGGTAACATTTGAAAATTAGAAAAACACTTTTGGACCGTGCAGTAAGGGTATATCGGTAATTTCTAATTTTATTTGCTGTTGTGTTTTTGATAATTTGAGCGGTAATTGGGAATGGCCTTTTTAGAAATTATATCAAGTCATACATCTTTTAATATTATATACCAACTTTAGAACATTATCAAGTTATATATAGATTGTTTTTAAACTCAATTTAATATTTAACAGTTTAGTTTTAATAACCAGTTGAACTTAATCAAAGATTTCTATAAGTATTTTTCAACAATTAATTTACATTAAGAGGCCGCTAAACTCGTATACATTCTCTCTGTCTTACAAACTGTACGCTTCTCAGATCACGTTTAGGTCTCTTAGTTTAAAAATTAGAGTGAATTGAGTTTGACTTCTCATAAAATTTAGAAGTAAGAATATTATGTAGTGAACGCCACATATGGTATTTTTATTTTTTAATTTTAAAGTAAGTAATAAGTATTTATAATTGTGAATTGTTTGTGCATTTTAAAATAATCATAACTCGCTTTAAAATTAAAATCCAAAAAATAACTTATGAGTTTCACTAGATAACAATCTTACCTTTAGATTTTATAGGAGGTCAATAAATTACTCTAGTTTTTAAGCTGACAGCTAAACTTGATCTGCTGAGCGTACAATTTGGTATGTTATGTATTTGTAAGACAAGAAGCATGCATGTGGGTGTAACGTCTTAATCATTGCTTAGTTTTAAGTTTAAAATTAAATTTAAGTTGACTAGAAGTTTTATTTCAAGATATGTTCTTCTTCTCCAATATATATGAACATTTTGGAATGCTTATGGCTAAAAATGTATTGATTATTGGTTTACTAATGCAGGTAGATCAATCCAATTTGCTTCACGGACCTACATTAGCTGAATTAAATGCCTATGGTAGTGATAATTTATTAGAAAACTTCAATTTTGATGATTTGTTATTACTACCTGATTCAGAACTGTTTGAAATACCTGACACATTAATGAGTTCATACTTGATGGATCATGCTGTGGATACTAGCCCTATTAACAGACCAAGTTCTTCAAAGTCTGGCTTTCAACATTCACCAAATAGTTGCAGTTCTTTTTTATCACTTTCTCCAGGTCAAACAAATTCAATAACACTACAAGAACTCTTGAAGAAAGAAACAAAATCACAAAAGTGTCTATCTCCTCCTATATTTGGAACTAGTGTTCCGGGATCAGGATTTATGCTGGCCAGCAAATCGAGAGAAAATTTTTCGTCATCAGCTCCTACTCATTGTGGACTTAACCAGATGTGGCAGCATAGAAAACCTCGACAGCATTTATTATCCACTAGATCATTTGCAGAGGCAGGATCTACTTCCTCGCTTTCAACTGGTTAGTTTAGAATAAACTTTAATTGTAAATTATAAAAAAAAATATCATTTTTTATTTATTTAAGGAGGTATTTTGACTCCAAGAACTTATGGTTTTTCATTTAATGAAACAATCGGTGATTCTGATAATAATACAGAACAAGAAAAAACCTTTTCATCTGATATCGGTTGGTTTTTAATAAATATAATTATATGCTAATAAATACAACATATTCCTTCTTATTTTTAAATAAATAGATTCAAAGGGCAGTGCAGGTGGTAGAACATCTGCTGAATCATCTTCACATAAAGATAAATTTTTTTGGCAGTACAATGCTAATTCTAAGGTTCCTAAAGGTCAAAGATTAGTATTAAAATGTAAGCTAAAGGATTCCCATTGTTTAAACGAGATTATTGATCCAGTATTTAGTCCGAATTGTCCAATCAAAGGAATTAAACATAGGTTAATTGTAAAAATTTGTTTATGAATTAAATTTAATATTAGTAAATATTTAAATGTTCTAGTGGTAAACCAAGAAAGGGAGATGGTAATAACCTAACACCAAATCCTAAACAATTACAGTTAATTGGCAGTGAATTGGATAAATGGAATAAAATTATAACTGAAATGACACCAGTCAGCGAGTTGCCATTTGATCTTAGAAAAAATGCCCGTAAAGAAAAGAACAAATTAGTATCCAGGTACATTTTATTGTTAAAAATAAGATTTTAATTATATTTGATTTAAACCATAATGTATGATCTTAGGTATCATTTTATCTTATTAAAAATAAAGATTATTCATACTATTTGTGAACGCTTTACACAGTCTGCTAAGATTGTCACAGTATGTGATGGACTTAATTTTAATGATTGTGTGTGTATGGTATAAAAATCTTTCATATATTAAAAAAATTTATTCCGTTAAGAAATATATTTAATCTTAATTCTTAAAACTGATAATTATATTAATAATCTATAGTAGCACTGGCTTTAAATGGCATAATTATTTTGTGTTATATCACAAAACTTGGAGTAGATTGGGATATATTATATTCTGGTCTTAAATTAAAATTTATATCTTATACTAATGATTTATTTTAGAATTTCATAACATATTTATTTATTTTACAAATTATTGAATTTTATAAAAGTATTTTTAATGCTGCAGATTTTTTTATTTATTGTTTAATGTTTAGGTTTATAGTTTGTTTGATTAATATTTAATTCAAATTATGTATAATCATTTTATATTTGTAGAGCATGCCGGTTGAGGATAAAAGCTCAGCATGAGGCGAACAAAATAAAACTTTATGGATTAAGAACTGAACACAGTAATTTTTTCTATTGAATTAATTTAAAATTTTACTTTAATACTTTAAAATATTGGATGATAGATCCAAGCATTTATGTTTATAATTGAATTATAATTGAGTTAATTTTTCTTAGGGCGTTTAAGTAATGCTATAGCTCAAATGAAGAAGTTATTTCTAAAAGAAAATCATGGATTGTCAAATGCCAGTGAGAAAATTATAAAATATGCTACTAGTAAGTTTTTGTATTATAATTAGGGCTCGTAAGTTCATACCCTAAAAAATGCCTAAATAAGCATGCATTTATGCACCCAAATTGACAAAATATGAATTGATATATGCCTTAAAAAGTTAAAAAAAAAAATATGCGTTCATACGCACCAAATATCTAAAATTATGCATGTCAAAAATGTTTACATAAAACAATCATAAACAATTACGAACATACGCGCACACACATCATAATAACGACTAAAATAGTCTCCAGTTATTCACTCTCCAAATTCCATAAACTAATGTAAAATAATCAAGAAGATAAGACAATTTCTATTTTAAATTTTATATATAATATTTTCCATTTGGATTTTTGATAGAATCAATTAGAATCTAATAGAATCATTCTATCTAATCGTAATGTTTGGGTAGTTCTGCCGAAATATATTTTGTCTTTGGCATTACTGGAAATCCCTCAAATTATCCCAAAATAATAAAAGAAAATTGGTTCTCATAGAAGTCAAAGGTCACTATTCTAATCAATACTGACTTCTCCAAATTTTACTTATCAATAAAATAGTTCAAATCAGTGTACTTAATCAATATTTTTTTTATTCTTATTCTTATTTTATTGTTAAGGATTAAAAGTAGCTGGGGAAACTACACAATTTGTGAACGAAGTTCTCGAGAAAACCAAATTAGGTGCACCGCAGGGTGGCTTGGATGAGCTATAGCTGCTGAGAATCAAGTACTAAAGATGATCACCAAAAACTCTCATTATGATTAAGTTGACCACCAAATGTTATTATTGAATAATTATACATTTGTCAGTCAATTATAAAATCCTACTACTTCCCAGAAAGTATGTTAATTTGTTCAAGATTAACAGTATCATTAATGATACTTTAATTCTTAATAACTTGATTTATCTTTACTTTTTTGATAACTTGGAACTATTAAGTACAACCTTATATTGAATGCTTTTTTTTAAATTAGTATTATTATTAAATTAAAGTCTATCAATTTTTTATTTTATTATTTTATATTAAGTATCTAGTGAGTATAATGCATATAATTTTTTTTTCTATTATTTTTATTAATTTTTTGTAGCTATGGTCGTTATTAAATTGTTGTTACCTGATTGGAGTATTATTCTGTATCTGTAAATAAATAAATATGACTATTATTATTAAAATGTAACTTTTATGTGGTTTGTTGAAATAATTTTGATTTGTTCTCAATATTTTTTGTTTTATGTTTTGCCTCTTTTGAGCAGCATAATATATTTTTACTGTCATGTAAATATGTTCGGTTATTATTACTTTTTAATTATCATTTGTTTAGTATTGTTAAGTAAGGCATAAATTTAACTCTGCAGGATTTTGTGTGTATAAATTTGATTGAGTAGAACCATTTCGGCATTTCATTACAGTATTGTTTAATATAATATAGTAAGCTACCTTACTATTAAACTAGTTGTATTGTTGATGTAATAAAAATTACTTTTTAACTATCATGTGTTTATTATTGTTAAGAAAATGCGTGGATAATTGGTATTAATTAGTTAATACCAACGGAATACCTTGGTTCCGTCTATTTCTATAAGTCGATGATTTATGGATATATGTAACTATCTAATTTTTGTTATAAAAATTTTACAAATATCATCGTTTTGCATTTCCCAAATTTTAGCTATGGCTTCATCAAAAAATGTTGGATGTATAGAAATGTTTTTCCATCTATTGCCTTATGTACATGGCTTTTCGGACAGAAGAAATCACCTTATGTACAATATCTGCCCTTAAATTTGTCTGTAATTCTTTTCGTATAATTTTGCTTGGTCGAGTTGAAATTGAATCGATAGCTTTTCGTTTGCAATTTTCTCTGAAAACTTGAAGCTCAATATTTTGTGGTGTTATTGCTTCATGATTGTGCTCTCCGATTACTGAATTATCTTGGGATATGTTGACAATATTTTCTTTACATGTAAAATCGAATATTATAATTAAATGAGCGATGAGCGTTAGTAGGTAAAAACATCTATAAACGCTAGCCGCCAATTAAACATCCAACAGCTATAACTTTGAAACTATAGATCCGACCTCCAAATTCTGACTCCTTCATCGTTTTAAATATAATTAACTCCATAAAATTGAAAAAAAAATTTTAAATATATTGGTGTTAAAAGGATGGTATCCATGCATTTGTTGTCTCCGTCTTACACACGTACTAAATAGCAAATGTTCGTTCACTATTTTCAATAGTGTGCTTTTAGTGTTGATATATTGGAGTGATTTGACATATTATTCATTTTTTAGATAATGACATTATCTGTGCTTAAGCGTTGGCTTTTTTTATTCGATATTTTAATTTTATAGCGAAATATGAGCATTTTTTAATTTTTGATTTTTGACATACCCATTTATTCTGTAAATCCAGGTTAGGTTTAGCATTATAGGTTACAACTAAAGTAAAATAAAGTAAAGTAAAATTAGTCTATTTTTAAATTGTATTTTATTATTTTACTTTTGATCAGGTGGATAGGTATACTTTAAATTTTTGTTTCAGTCAACAGTGATATCAATACAGCTAAAGTACCTATTAATCGCATTAAAAATATTGCGAATTTCGTTAAAATATTTAAAGAGGACGTCGCGTCTGCATGTGTTGTCTCCGTCTTACAACCCGTACTCCATAGCAAATTTTCGTTTGCTAGTTTCAATAGGGTGCTGTCATTTTTGATTTTAAAGTGAATTGACCTATTATCAAAATTTATGTAACTACATTGTGCCCTCTCCTTGGTTCTTTACTATATTTCATTTTCAAGTAAGTTATGAGCTATTTCAAACATTAATATTGTAATATGCTTGGCTGATTGGTACCTACTATCGTAGTTCTAATAGTAGATAAGTGGCTGCCAAGATATTATAGATGCAGGTCGCAGACACTTTATTTGATGTTGAAGTCGTGGTTGATGAATAAATAAAAGACAGATGTTGTTTATTGTGAATTTTATTATATTGTTCGATAATTTTCTAAGTCCAAAATAGTGTTGTACAGAGTGGCGTGAAGGTGCTTGTACTAATGGGTGGTAGTACACGTCTGAAAACAGGCCGATTCGGGCTCCCTTTTATATGAAGTTCCCCGTACCCCTTGCCTATAGATACTGTATCTCGGCTCACGGATGTGATTTGTGTGAACATCGTCCCAGCCCACGCACTTTATGACTTCCAGTATAATACTGTGTATTAAATTTGAAATAATCTTTTTTAATATAATTTTAATATCATTTAATATTTTTATAATGACTATCGTCGCGTACAGCGTTGTAATAAAAATAATCATTCTAATGTTTCATATTTTTATATTTGAACATTTGTCGTATACAGAGCAATTATATGGTTCAGTGAGTTCCTAATATCCGTTTCTTAAACAAGACATTAAAATGTAATATTATTTAATAAACAGAAGGAACCCTTATTTCCGTTTCTATTATCCGATATATGCCGAATTACAGTATCTAAATTATAGTATAGTATGATTATGTACCCGTGGGATTTGTTTTACTATTAAGTAGTAGCTTGCTTACTACATCTCCCCCTTTAAAAGTTGATTTTTATCGTCTAAAATGAGAAAAATTAACTCAACTTCCTCCATTAGTTCAAGCACTTTCCTATGATTACAAATTTTACATATTATATCAATTATTACATTACATTCAATTATTACATGTTTACATGTTATGTTTTACATTAAATACATCATTATAATTATATGGTACATTCCACCATATTAATTATTATTGACAAAATACAGATTATAATCCACAATATTACAGTATATATTTTGCTTATTATCTAGGTTAGTATCTTATGTGATTAACAATATATTCTTTTTTGTGTTTTTGTTTACATCAATAATCTTATCTTAGTGTTAATATAATATGTGTAATAATATTTTAATATAACATGAATTCTTAAAATCTATTACAATATATTCTTTTTTTTCCGTGCAATATATACATATATATGATAAAATAGTGGTGTTTACTATATTTTATTTTTCCATTACCATGATAATTATATTTTAAATAAGTTAGATTAATATATTTCTTATTCCATCACCATGTTAATTACGCCAATATATTCCAATATGTTCCTAACTTTCTTTTTTTTTTCCATTCATTCTACGTTTACGTTTGCTTCTATATATATATATTTTCCATTAATCGCTATATTATTATATTTTATATCTAGTTAATATTACTATCCCTATACTGTAATTAGATTATATCTTTTTACTACAGGCCCAGACCAACAATAAACTATTGTATTCAAGTTTTATTACATGATCAAGACTAGTATTAAATCGATTTTATTCTATTCTATTTTCGTAATGATTTCATCTTGCTAATTGAACCCGTGTCGCCAGAGTGTGCTGCAAATCAAAGCATTCTCCCGCGACATTGGCTAAACTAACAAGATTTTGTAATTTCTTACTGTGATTTATTATGGCCATTTGGTCCCTTGGTGATCCCGTTAAAAAAACTGCTATACACACGATTTTTCGAACAAATCACCAAACGATCAAATTCCAACATTTCCCTTAATTGGTCAAACCGTTCGGTGCATAATAGTGCACCATTTGTTAGTCTCCAATAAAATAGACAAAATATGCCCCTATTATTTACCGCCCGATTCCTAATGTTATTTCTTTATCTTTTCTTTTTTTCTGAAATTAATTAATTTAAAATTACTATTTTTAGTGTTATATTAGTTAATTATTAGTATCTAGCGTTACAATTTTTTTTTCTTTCTTTTATATATATTTACTTTAGTGTGTTAATTAAGCTATTTGTTATTTGCTATAATAAAAGTTATAAATTCGCAAAAATTATATTTCACAACGTGGTGCTAGGTACGTGGTATTGTCTATATAGGTTGGAATTGTTTTACCAAATTTTGGTACCCATATTCCTTAACCATTCTGTTGAATATGCATTTGGTAAATCTCACATCCGTCTTTGGGTCGTGAGCGTATGTTATTTTATGTTTTTGTGTACATACGCCGCTATGCGCTTCCGTTAAATTCAACAGTCTACCATTTTTCTGGATTCTACCTACGTTAAATTCGAAAATTCTCTCAGTTATTTTTCCCCTTAATTTTTCTAATATCATGTAGAAGTCCCCATCGAAATTCAAATCATAGCATCTAATATTTAGTATTTCTACATGTCCTAACCCTAATCTACTTAGGATATTCCTATCGTATGATCCCCCAAACAATACCACTACATTTATCTTATTTCCACGCAAAATATAATTTTTTATGAACTCTGGTGTTAAGTTATTTAATTGTGAATTCAGACTTTTGTAATATTCTGTCTATACTAAATGTAAACTGTAAAACTCAAATACTCATTGTAATAATGCATTAATATATTTCAATAAATGTTAACTTAATACTTAATATTTTCTTCGACATTTTAGGAGTAGTAGTTTTCATTTTAAATAAGTGTTTATAAAACGCCATGTAAAATACCGCGTGAAATAATACGGCGGCACAAATCCGTGCGCACCAGTGACGTCACGCGTATACGTACGATCGCTATTTGACACAGAAGGAGTGATCGGATAATTTTTTTGAAAAGACGAATAATTTAGTTTTCATTTCTAATATTATATAAAGGTATAAAAAAAAAATCATTTTTTTTTTGTTTCATGGTCCTTTAACTATTTCTTCTACCGATTCCTTTGCACATTCTTCATCACATACCCCGAATAATGTTTTCATAGCCGAACCTACGAAATTTATTAGACCCCGCCTTTTCCTACTTGGGTATGTGGTTGTTTCCGATTGTTCGGTGTACCTACCTATCGATTCGTACATTTTTTCTCGTTGTAAAGAAATTTATTGAAACATTACTTTAAAGATATTGTCTAGCCTAGAACACATATCTAGTGTTGTTGCGCTGTTTTTACAAAGATTAGTTATTATACTTATTTCCAATTGTAATTTGTCATGCCTAAGGTCATAATTTTTTAGTGGTAAATACGTGATCAGTTGCCAGGTCGCTCCTGTCAACCGAACCGTACCGTAGTTTTCATAATACATCAGTGTTTGATTTCTAAATTCTTCCACCCTATATGGAATTTGACCATGTCCTGCCGTAATCAGAGATAACCTAAAACAATATATTATATACACATTAGTTTCAAACTTGTTTTATCTTGTTGAAATAATTTCTAATATATATATTATTTTCGTATCATCTCCTCGGCCCGGACAAAATACGCGTACCTATCGCGCTTGAAATTGAACTAATTAATTTATAATCCGTTGTCAGTGAGTTTCAGTGGTTGCTTGTTCGTTCAGAATATGGTGGCAACTCCCACCGTATCAAAATTAATTAGTGCCATCCCATTTTTTTTTTTTTTTTATTACTGATTATCATTATTATTCCTAACTATGTACCTATCTTCGTCTTCATTAAAAATACTTTCTATAGCTACATTACTTCTAACATTAAGTAAATCCATAACATCGTTTTCATAATCACTACTATGTATATTTCTATAAATGTCAATATTACTATCGCTATCGCTAAATTCGCCCAACTCGTTCATATTACTAATTGTATTATTCGGTGTTATATTTCTTAAATTATCATTATCACTATCACTATCCGACCACCACAGTCCAGCTGCTTCAGTCATATTAATATTTCTAATGCCAGGCTCCCGTGTCCTATTATTAACCATTTCCCTACTAGTACTACTATTAATGCTAATATTATTATTACTAACATTATTTTCAATATTGTTACTATTCATTAGCCTATACAACCTATAATTATTAATATTTAAATATTGTGTCCATGTTTCCTTGTTTATTTTTTTTATTCAATTCCCAAAATTCATTGATGACCCTTTTTGCCAGTGCTATATTGTTATTTAATTGTTCTTCATTTCCGCTTTCGTTAATTTCAGTGTTTCCTTTTAATGCATTATTTTTAATTATATTTAGATCCACCCCAGTATCGACTAATAATTTAATTTGATTCTTATTAAAACTGGGTGATTTTAAAGTAATGTGGTTGTCTATTAATTTTGCTGTGATGTGGAAAATCCCGTGTGTGGGTCTTGAACTATTTCTTGGACCAATCTGACTCCCACTGGTGATGGTCCGTTGGCGTTTCCCGACGTGCTTCTTTCGTTTTTCTGTTTTGTATAACAGTTTGAAATTTCATGACCTATCTTATTGCAGTAACTGCAAAGTACACCCTGAGTATTGTTATTGTCCCTACGAACATTATTGTTGTTGTTCGCATGGCGCGTGCCGTTTACACGATTATTGTTATACGTATTTTGTTGCGCATTAGGTCGATTGCTCCAGCAATCTCGTGCTATAAGATTAGATCTACCACAAGTGTAGCATCCGGTGCCTCGGTTAATATTATTTTGTTGTACATTATTGCCATTGAAATTCCGTCCATAGCCGTTTCCGCCTCGATAACCGCCGCGATTAACCATGTGTGAGCCATATCCGCTCTGATTGTTATTCCCATAATTATTGCGATTGTTGTGGTTAACATATCTGTTGTTATACCCGTTGAAATTATTATTTCTATTGCTTTGATTTAAATTACTGTTTCCTCCGCGATTAACTGCGTTATTTGTATTACCACCATTTTGTCGTTTTTCCTCGTTATTGACGTCTGCCTGTTTTCCATTACCAATTTGTCTCTGCAATTTATCCATTTCTACTTTTGACTCATATTCGAGCATCTCATCGATCGCCGTTTTGAAACATTGTTCCAATGTACTGGGATTTCGACTTTTCAGTACTGTATATAGGTGATGAGGTAACCCTGTCATAAATATGATCATTGCCTGTTTCTTTGTTTGTTTTTTCACTATATCTGCCTCGGCCTGAGATAGACCTACCGTACTTGCCGCGCAGAGTTTATAATATAACTCTTCGATTCTACTAGCGAATTTTGCCACACTTTCTCCCTCGGCCATACGTGCCGTGTTTAAAGCTATTGATAGGGCCCTCTTCGATACTTTTTGTTCAAATGCCCCCTCTAATATTGTTTTTATTGCTCCCCATGTTTCTAAATTTCGGTATTTCGTTACTTCTAACGCATTTCCTGTTAACTTAGAAGTAATTATTTTTAATAATATCGGTGTATCTGCTTCCGTTGTCTCTTTAATTGCGATTTCACAAATATTTATAAATTCGGCTACGTCCTTTTTTCCCGTGCAAATAGGTATCATAGCAATTGCTTTATCTAAATAAATTTTACTCATTTTTTTCTTAACCACTGACTCTAACTGCACGTGAATTACGCTTGAGTCTGACCTAGTACCTAAACGACCTACGGTTTGTTTTCGTGGCGCGGTACCTATCTTTTCTGTTAAACTATGTGTTCTTGCTAACTTTTTCTTAACAGTTTTTTCAGTTTTAACTATTTGTTTCCTAGTTTGTTCTAAAAATTCTTTCTTTACAGCGTCTTTTAAAATTGCCTCTTTTAATTCTTTCCTAGATTTATATTTTTCAACTTTTATTGAACTGTCCGCAGAACTAGTGTCAATATCTGAACTATCGGATTCTGACATATATTTATCTAAACATTACATATATATAATTTTTAATCAATTATATCTACTAAATTTATTAATATCCTATCCGCGTGAGTAATTACCAACAGTATTTTACTCTACATGTATATACTATTATTGATTTATAAACTAATAATACGTAACTACCGTCACCAAAATTAATAATATGTAAAAATTATTACTTATAAAATAATTATCATGCACAAATAATAAAAAGAAGTTACGTAAACGCGCGTCGTACGTTGGATATGGATGAGTACCTATCTAATAACACGTAAAACGTTCGATCGCCTATGCTACGCGTGTTAAATTTCGATACGGTATCCCCTCACCCGTTTCCCTCGACCTGTTCCGCGGTGTTTTTTATGCGTACGCGCTCGTACTACGCTCGAATATTATAACAAAAAAAAAAATCCCCGGTTAGCTACTCCGTAAATCCCTCCAATAATATTCGACTTCCTATCCCTTATTTTTCTTATTACTAATTTTTTCCTAAATGATTTAATTTCCTAATTTACGCACTTTTCCATTTAATCTTCTAAACACTAACAATTTATTTTTTTTTAATAATTATTCTATCAACTTATTCTTAGTAACGTTATACTATTTCTTATCTTAGGGGCCCCCTATAATTAATTCCTTTTTTTTTTCAAAACTTTTCAAAATTTGACGTCAATTACTTTAACAAGGTCATCTACTGCCTTTCAACTCAAAATCTATTTTCTTCAATATATATCAATTAACTTCTTTCAACAATTATATTATTCTATATTTCAATTCAAAATTCAATATTTCACTTTAATCAATTATTTTCATATATAATTCAAAAATGCTACGCGCGTTCATCAATTTCTTAGATCAGCCTATCACCGTCTACTTTAATTTATTAGATCAGTCTCCGCTGTCTATCACAAAATACCATAAAATACTTAGGTCAGTCCCTGCTGCCTATCACAAAAAATCTTAGATCGGTCCTTGCCGTCTATTTACCATAAAAATCCTAGATCAGTCTACAGCTGTCCATCATAAAAAATCTTAGATCGGTCCTTGCCGTCTATTTACCATAAAAATCTTAGATCAGTCTACAGCTGTCTATCATAAAATACGTATATAGTTCTTCCCAAGCTTGTTTCCTATTTTTTTTTTTTATTTATTTTTATTCGAATATTTTTCCCTAATATTTTACACCACCACCAAGTATAAAATAAACGCTGATATATATGTATCAACGTGAGACATGCACTTCAAGCTATACAATTTTAATTTAATTATCTATCTTCACTTAATTAATATACTCACAACAACGTTGTTGCCACTGCTGTGTTCATTTTCCTTGATTGTCTGCTGGCCCGTCTTGAATTGTTCGTTGATTCCGGAGTCGCCTTGGTTGATCAGACCTTAACTGTTACCTCCGTGGAGCTGCTGACGTGGTGTAGCCGCTGCTTCGGTACTGGATCTCCGAAGTTGAATGTAGCCGCCTTGACTGCTAGACTCGCCTTTGGAAATTGAAATCCGCCGCTTCGACTGCTCGCCTCGTCTTTAACTCCTTGAACCTCCTTTTTCGACTGCGCCAGTGTAATATGCTTGGCTGCTTGGTACCTACTATCGTAGTTCTAATAGTAGATAAGTGGCTGCCAAGATATTATAGATGCAGGTCGCAGACACTTTATTTGATGTTGAAGTCGTGGTTGATGAATAAATAAAAGACAGATGTTGTTTATTATGAATTTTATTATATTGTTCGATAATTTTCTAAGTCCAAAATAGTGTTGTACAGAGTGGCGTGAAGGAGCTTGTACTAATGGGTGGTAGTACACGTCTGAAAACAGGCCGATTCGGGCTCCCTTTTATATGAAGTTCCCCGTACCCCTTGCCTATAGATACTGTATCTCGGCTCACGGATGTGATTTGTGTGAACATCGTCCCAGCCCACGCACTTTATGACTTCCAGTATAATACTGTGTATTAAATTTGAAATAATCTTTTTTAATATAATTTTAATATCATTTTAATATTTTTATAATGACTATCGTCGCGTACAGCGTTGTAATAAAAATAATCATTCTAATGTTTCATATTTTTATATTTGAACATTTGTCGTATACAGAGCAATCATATGGTTCAGTGAGTTCCTAATATCCGTTTCTTAAACAAGACATTAAAATGTAATATTATTTACTAAACAGAAAGAACCCTTATCTCCGTTTCTATTATCCGATTTATGCCGAATTACAGTATCTAAATTATAGTATAGTATAATTATGTACCTGTGTAATTTGTTTTGTTGTTAAGTAGTAACTTGCTTACTACAATATTTTACATTCTGATAATTCACTTAAAAACTAAAATATCGTAAAAAACCAACGAAAGGGCATAGATAATTTTGTTACCTAAAAGTTTGATAAGAGTTTAATTCACTCTAAAATCAAAAATGACAGCACCCTATTGAAACTAGCGAACGAAAATTTGCCATGTCGTAGGTGTGTAAGACGGAGACAACACATGCGGTTGCCACGTCCTCTTAATGTTCCAATTATACACAAAGCACTATACCTGATAACTGATTATTTTTCAAACAAAAATCTCAAGCATAACAATATAATAACTAACATAAAGACCTAGGTACTAATAATACATGCGCGTAACAAGGTTTAAAATATAATAATAAATATCTATGTAGTATATAAGTTTGGAAGTAACGATCTGATTCTCTAGGTCCCTTGAATACCGTTATACACGAATTATATAATATAAGTAATGTAATTTAAATAATATCACTCATTAAATACATTTAAATCTTTTAATTCTACCCAACTAAGTAGGTAAACATTTTTAACATTTATATACCTTGATTTTGATATTCTGCACCATGCACCTCAGTAGCTGGATGAATGTTGTATCTATTATATTCATTCTCTTTTATTAATTTGTTATCAGTAGTTTGATAAAACGCGCAAATATGTATAACCTAGACCACTCTACCAATAACGTGACATTGAAACATAAGCTTCAAGTTTTTTTTTATTGGTGGCTAAGAAGAACGACGCACATGTATTTTTCATACGTTTTAGACCAAAAATTGGTGGTTCATTACACATACTTTGTACACACAATACTATTTCAATTTTTAATATATTATGTATAAATTCTTTGAAAACATATCTAGATATTTTAGAAAGTCAATTTTAAATTTACATCAACAATTTTTTTCGAAATTACAATCAAACTTCAGGATATATGATTTAATTACTACCCTTATGAGTAGTTTTTATATTATAGTTGTGCAAACAAGAATATATTTCATTTTTCTCGATGTATTGTGATTCTCTGTAACACACAATAATGTTAATGTACTGCTCACATATTGACATATCCCAAATGTACATGTCATACGAGTTGCCTAAATATTACTCCTTAAAACATGTTAGGCCCCATTACCTAAAAGGCGTGATTTTTTTGCAACAATGTTATTTTTTTAATTGTAAGCTTTCCTACGTTACTAATTTGTATATTTCAAGATTATAATATCCATATTCATTGGACCAAGGGTACATACAATTTACTTTATTTTACCGTTTTTAAATTTCTTTTTTTGTATTTCTTAAACATACGAGCTGAATTTGTCACAAATATACATATTATAATACATTTTTACACAATTCGGTGATATTATTTAAATTACATCACTTATATTATAGAATTCGTGTATTTTTCTCGATGTGTTTACATGTGCGTGCATGAGTGAGATACGGCGTTACAGTGATTCTCTGTAACATACAATAATGTTAGTTTACTGTTCACATATTGACATAGCCCAAATGTACATGTCATATGAGTTGCCTAAATATTACTTCTTAAAAAATGTTTAGCCCCATTCCCCTAACCTAAAAGTCGTGATTTTTTTGCGAAATTGACAATTTCATTTTTTAATAGTAAGCTTTCTCACGTTACTAATTTGTATATTTCAAGATTATGATATTTATACTCGTTGTACCAAGGGTACATATAATTTACTTTATTTTACAGTTTTTCTTAAATTAATTTTTTTGTATTTCTATTTTTTTTGTATTTTTTTGTATTTCACAAATATAAATTTTATAATACATTTTTACACAATTCGGCTTTTGATTGGGTTTCACCTGTGTTTGCCACGTGTGTGTGGGAGTGTTTGCTTTAACGACTTAACCACCTGTTCCGACGAACCACTGCCTAATTTACGTCTCGTTTGTGATGAAATAAAAACTAGCCGTTAATATCGTAACATGACAGCACAAACTAAGGTATAGAAGACTGGACACGAGGATAGCTGATAATGTTTCCCTAAAAGTGAGTTCGTGATAAACAATAAACACTAAGCACATATATAACGGCCGTCGAAAAATCTTTTGGCGCGCTATAGGTAGGACGCCGTATACCCTTGGAAAAACTTGACACACGCACTCAATGGAGACCATTGAATTGGATCAATTTTGGGTAAATAATACGAAGTCGACTATTGGCGTCCGAAAAATGTATATTTAAATAAGTTCCAACAACTGTAAAATGTAATGTTTATCATTTATTAAATCATATTAAAGGCTAGCATTAGGTTGTGCGCAATTCATAATGAGTTTCTACATTATTTAAGACCTTCACTATATTGTTGTAATAGCCAATAGTCAATATAATGTTTATATTATTATATGTATTGATGGATTTTATATTATCATTATTTCAGCAAATACGGGCATAAACCATACCTACCAGCAGTAATACATATTTGTGCGTTTTATCAAACTACTGACGACAAATAAATGAAAGAGAATGAATATAATAGATAAGTACAACATTCATCCAGGTACTGAAGTGCATAGTGTAGAATATCAAAATCAAGGTATATACATTTTAAAAAAGTTTACCTACTTAGTTTGGTAGAATTCAAAGATTTAAATGTATTTAATCAGCGATATTATTTAAATTACTTCACTTATATTATAGAATTCGTGTATAACGGTATTCAAGGGACCTAGAGAAGCAGATCGTTACTTCCAAACTTCATGAACATGGGTATTTCCAGATTACAAAAAAAATTTTAATTGGTACAAAATTTTTTATACTAAACCTTCTTACACGCATGTATTGTTAGTACCTAGGTCTTTATGTTAGTTATTATATTGTTATGCTTATGGTATTTGTTTGAAAAATAATCAGTTATCAGCCTTTATTATAATTAGAACATTATAAGAGGACGTCGAACCCACATGTGTTGTCTCCGTATTACACACGTACGACATAGCAAATTTTCGTTCGTTAGTTTCAATAGGGTCCTGTCATTTTTGATTTTATAGTGAATTGAACTCTTGTCAAACTTTTAGGTAACAAAAATATCTGTGCCCTCTCGTTGGTTTTTTACGATATTTTAATTTTTAAGTGAGTTATCAGAATCTATAATATTAATGTTTGAAAATGCTCATAACTCACTTGAAAATTAAAATATAGTAAAATACCAACAAGAGGGCAATTCACTGTAAAATCAAAAATGACAGCACCCTATCGAAATCAGCAAACGAAAATGTACTTTAACGTACGTGTGTAAGACGGAGACGACACATGCGGATGCGACGTCCTCTTTAGATATTTTAACAAAATTCGCAATATTTTTTAATGCGATTAATAGGTACTTTAGCTATATTGATATCGCTGTTTACTGAAATAAAATTTTAAAGTATATCCACCTGATCAAAAGTAAAATAATAAAATACAATTACAAAATAGACTAATAAATTTTACTTTATTAAATATGTACAGTTTCACATATATTATCCAGATCATCGTTGTAACTATAATGCTAAACCTAACCTTGATTTACAGAATAAAATCGGTTATTGTACGTTGTTTGAATGTTTTTGTTGTCAAAGTAGAGTTAAGATGACGCTACTCATACATCTGTTGTCTCCTCTTCTACACGCACGACATAGAAAATTGTCACTCACTAGTTTCAATAGTGTGGTGTTAGTTTTGATACTAGAGTGAATTTACTTATTATATACAACTTTAAGGTAAGAGCATTATCGTTGTCAATTATTATTAAAATACAGTAAAAAACTAACGAGAGAGCACAGATAATGTTGTTACCTAAAAGTTTGATTATAGGTCAATTCACTGTAAAATCAAAAATGACAGCACCCTATTGAAACTAGTGAACGCAAATTTGCTATGTCGTACGTGTGTAATACGGAGACAACATATTGTTATATGAGAAATTGAATGAATAATCTTGTAATATAATACGCACTTATGAGAAATCTTTTATAACTTTTTCAAATTTTAGAGAAATTATTGAGAAATTTGACCCTCCCAAAAAACAACTAGATTCACTTTACTTATTAAAAAGGTTCTGTTGAACGAAAGACAAGCACTTTTACTGTCCTAAAAGGTATTACAGACACAAAAAAAAATTAAAAAAAAAACACACACACATCATTGTAAAATCAATACATTCATCACTCCGCTCAGAATCTAAAAATGGTCACATAAAGTATGAGACAATGTGACGTTATTTTGTTCTTCGAAAATCACAATAAATTTCGTATCTACTAAAATAGTGTTATAATAATATCGTTATTACTGAACTACTCAGCTGTAATGTGAAATTGGCTGTCTCCTGAAATGCATACACTAATACTGAATTCGACAACTGATGTGTCAAAGCTCGATCAATTTTCTTTTATGTACAAAGGTAGGCATGCGCATACATTTGTGGCAGGGTGGGCCAGTGTCGTATTTGCGGGAGGGGGGGGGATAAATCCTCTCTTGACATTTTTTTTTGTAAAGTTAAGATATCTCATTTTCTGTATTTCTGAATATGATAATATTACTTTTAAGTATGTCTATTTTCTAAATGTTCTACCCGTGGTAATTTTACCACCCTGATATACTATACGCCACTTTAGTCGTTCGCAGCTTATATGTGGCATATAAATTCCGACAAAAAAAACATATACCTCTATGGTAGTATAGTGAACTGTATTTTTTACTTTTCTTCAAATTATTTTTCATGCATTTCATGTTATAAACAATCCCGATAAACAGTCGGTAAATTAAACAAAATTACCACGAAGACCGTAAATTTACCATAGGGCGTGGGTTTATTTTTAGTAGTGTAGTTAGTAGTTAGTTTAATTGTATTCACCTCTGGGTTACATGCTTTAGATATCTGTGATCCAATTATTCATGAACTCTTGAAAATATTTTGTACTTTTCCATTATCAACTGCTACACCTGAACGATGTTTTTCAAGTTTTTATTAAGTATTAAGTGTTACCTTTAATAACAAAATATGATAAAAGCAAATATTTTATCAATATTCCTATCTGTTATTGAGTAATAAATATAAATTAAGTAGTAATTATTATATACTTTGTTTAGGGCCCGTTTTACAATCATAGTTTAAACCTCGGTTACACTTAACCCACTGATTTTACCGGCTGAATTCCACGATTTAACCTATTGTAATACGGGCCCTTATTTCTTAATGTGTTGGCTTTATTGCCATGTCACTGGTCAATACAATAATAATTCCATATGAGGTTATCGATGAACTGAGCATACACAAAATTAGAAAACTGGATTTTAATCTAACCTAACCTAACATAACCAAGTCGGTAGACACGAAGAGCGGGCATAAAACTATAAGAGGGACCCCGAAACAGCCTGTAATTAGACGTGTACGCTCATTCTACTAGCAAGTACCTTCACGTTAGACTGTGTAATAATTTGGTCATTTGGACTTAGTTATATTTTATTTGAAGAAACATTTTAATAAACACTTTAACTTTCAACTGCATACTATTATGTCAACAAACACCTGAATATCCTAACAACACAGTTTAGCTACCTGCAACTGGTAATCTTACAATCAAACAGATTACCAGATTACCACAGTACTATACAGTTAGTGTAATTCTTATTTTGCATTGATCCACACTTACTTCGATATAGGTAACAAGTTAGGGGATTTCAAAAATGAATATAATGTACGTATTTTTTGGTGTATTATTGTATATTTCAACCCTCCCCCTTGCAAAATTCCTAAATACGCTATTGGGGTGGACTAAGTCAATAAAGATTAAGATACCTGAGGTGGTTTAACATTTTTCAGTTGGTGGTTAAAGAATAGTTAATAGTAACCACCCACCCACCTGCCAAAATGTTATATTAGGTACAAAAACTTACCTAAAAATATTACTTCTAATTGTATCAAAAATCACACTGACGTCGATGTCCAAATGTAGCCAGTGTTCGGACTTAGCTACGTAAATTTAGCTGGATAAATTTATATATGTAGGTGAATATCTAGATAATTATTTGTTCATCTTTTATCTTATCTAGATAAATAGTTACAAGGTATTTAAACGTTTATCTTAGATCATTTTTTTAATAATCTAAATAAATTCTAATAAATCTAAATACATTTTTTATAAAGCATAGTATAAAATACCGGAAGGGGACTATATGTAAGGTTGCAAGAAAATTAAAAATTGTTATGGGTTTTTAATAGGATGCTATTTATATTTAATTACGATAAAAAGCGAAGTAAACCTGCCTGTAAAAGTCTTAAATATTAGATTTAAAAACACTATAAATATAATACCACAGAAAGTATGAAACCACTATATATTTTATCCCTCCGTAAATATAATACCACATTAAGTATAAAACCACTATATATTTTATCACACTATATACTTTATCCCTCTTCTAATCAAATACCAACTAATTCTTGCCACCGCATTTAAAAATATGAATATGTAGCCAATACCCCCCCCCCCCCCCCCCCCTTTGTCAAAATTCGTAGAAATTTTTTATTTCCTAAAACGTACTTAAAAAATTTAAATTCACAATTGTTATTACCTTAACCAGTGTTAGTGGGCATTAACAGTATTTTGTGATTGTGACACTTTGAGAACGATTCGACCGTTTAATAGGCGTGTAACACCAAAAAACTAATTCTTGCTACCGCATTTAAAAATATGAATATGTTGTCAATACTTTGTGAAATTCGTAGATATTTTTTTTTCCTAAAAAGTACTTAAACAATTTAAATTGTATTTAAATAATATATTTAAGATGGGATTATCATATAAGAGGGATATTATATATTATAGTGGTATTATATTTACGTTGTTATAAAAACTATAATGGTATTATACTTATGGTGGTATTTAATTAGAAGAAGGATAAAGTATATAGTGGGATAAAATATATAGTGGTTTTATACTTAATGTGGTATTATATTTACGGAGGGATAAAATATATAGTGGGATGTAATATGTAGTGGTTTTATACTTACTGTGGTATTATATCCCACTTCATATTGTATCCCACAATATATTTTATACCACCGTACATATAATTCCACAGTAAGTATAATACCATCACATATCATATCCCACTATATATTTTATCACACTATATACTTTATCCCTCTTCTAATTAAATACCACCATAAGTATAATACCATCATAGTTTTTATCCCTCTGTAAATATAATACCACAGAAAGTATAAAACCACTATATTTATATTTTTAAATGCGGTTTTAGTAACCATTAATTTTGAACCATAGTAACAAGTCATTGTTGACAAAAATACTTTATCATTATTATAATTCATAACACAGGTTTTTTTTTAATAATTAATTAATTTTATTTTTTTAATAATTTACAATTTTATTTTAAAATGACACTAGTTAATCAAAAAGCCAAAATTCTCTGCACAGTAGATGACATTTGCTTACGTGAAAATTTGGATCCAATTCTCGGCTTTTCAACGCATAAGTCAGGCGTTATACCATTATGCATTTCCTCCAGGATGGACAAGAATCTATTACAATTCCAAACACAGAAATATATAGAATCTCTTGGAGCTCTTTCGCCGTTTGAATATCAGAAATCATTTAGATACCCACGAGACGAAGATTTTGGAGTCAAAGTGGTGGCTAAGCAAACTATTTATATGAACAACCTTATAACACAATTATACGGTCGGATGGCGCCTGTAACTGATGATTTTTTTTCTGATGGAATAAGAGATTATTCAGTCGTGAAATCCTTACAAACAGGCGAAACAAAACTGTGGCTTGGGCCTGCCGCATTCTTAAATCACGACTGCGAAGCAAATACCGATATTTTTTCATTAGGAAGTACCAGTTACCAGTAAAAGCCAATAAAAAAATCAAACGTGGAGAAGAAATAACAGTATCTTACGGCCCACATTATTTCGGAGAAGATAACAAAGACTGTATGTGTCATTCATGTGAATATAAAGGTATTGGACATTTTCAAGTGAATGAACAAGGTGCCGGTTGCCTAATAACAAATTCAAACTCCAGTGAAGAACACTGCCCCGAAGATGAGACGCCCAGAGACGATGTTTTTACTTGCAATATGTGCGGAAAAATGTTTTTATTCAAATGTTGGTTATCGAGACACATTGCATCCCATATGATACCCATTTACACATGTGAAAAATTCGACAAGGTATTCAACAGGCGAGATATCCTTAATAGACACATAAGAACAGTTCATGATAAAGTGAAGCATGTCTGTGATATATGTGGTGCTAAATTTAGCACTACTCATGCCAAAACCAGACACATCAATACAAATCATAGCGTAGAAGATAATGTTGTACATTGTACAAAATGTAATTCGACGTTTACTAGCAAACAATATCTGAAATATCACGATAACTTAGTGCACACTCACACAAAACCGTATACATGTAAATTATGCAATCAAGGATTTGCTACACCTTATTTACTACACATTCATAAAAAATCACATGAAAAAAGATGATATGACAAAAGAACGATGGATAAGTAAGAAATTATTTGTTTCGTGTTGTTTTATTTAAAATTGTAAGTATCTTTTTATATTATAAAATATATTCATCATTATATTTGTATTGAAAATAAATCGACTTTTACGTGCAAATAAAAAAAATCGTTTTTTGTTGACGTTCGAAACGACGAAAGCGGTACTAAACTATACAGTGCCCAATATCCTTATACAACATCCCTTATGAATGTACAATTTGCGCATGCGCATCGAACAAAGAAGTCCATCCCTCGGGAGTAGCAGACTACATAGAGGAGAAAATTTCCCGTCAACTGACACAATTTTCAGCTCAATCGGGCGAATATCGAACATTTTTTGATCAACGGCGTACGCGTATTTACGATTCTACGATGTAGTCGCCAAGTGAGAATAACCACGACTTTTTTAAAAATTCGATTTTTCTAACTCTTTCAAAAATGGTTTAATCGGTCTAATTTTTTTTTTATCGTGTTCACCGGGACTCTCTTAGTCTGTTGCACTATCTGGATTGTGTTGGACTAAAAAAATTGACGATTCTATGACCTGGTCGCCGGCGTATGAATAAAGACGACTTTTTTTCGAATTTCGATTTTTTCTAAATCTTTCAAAAATGGTTAAATCGGTCTGGTTTTTTTTTTATCGTGTTCAGCGGGACTCTCCAAGTCTGTTACAAAAAAATAGACCCCCGGAAGTGGACGGTGATTTTCCCTTCGATACTTTGCAATTATCAAAAATAATAATTAAATCTTACCTTATGATGGTGTCAATTATGTTTCACAAGTATAGACCGGCTGCGGTGGATTGAAATGAACCATTTTATTCGTATAAACACTGTTCACTAATTTATTACACACACTTAAAAAAATATATAAATGAACATTGCATGCGGATGTGACGACATACACGGTCATACACATACATGGTCTTTTACACACGTATATATGCGCGCGCATGTGTTAGAAATTTCTATTAGCGAGAATGTTTACGTAAAAATTGGTTTATTTTCAATAAAAATATTAATATTAAGTCAGTTTGTAAGGTTCGGATTTGTATATGACACATTGTCAAGTATATACACAGGTTATATAATTATTAATATTTGTATTGAAAATAAACCGATTTTTACGTGCAAATAAAAAAATCGTTTTTTTGTTGACGTTCGAAACGACGAAACGGCAATACGGCACACGTTTATATAAATACTGTCCAAATAACCGTTCACATAAACCACGTAGGTATATATGTGGCATATACATACCGAACCCTCTCTACTGGGCATAGTAGTGGGCATGCGCAATGGCCTATGTAAGTATCAAATACATGGTTGTAACGCGAGTATTGTTGAAACAGCTGCTACTTCCAGAAACTGGAATGCAGTGTTGTATTTTGTAAGGGACTCCAGCAATAGTGAGGGGGTTAGGGGATGGTTAGTGTATGCTGTAGTGTATGTCGTATTGTCGTTACCGACAATCCTTGCATACAACGTTTTTTTGTAAAGTGTGTGCCACGTTTTATCGTAAAAATCGGTTTATTTTTAATAATAATATTAATTAATATAACCTGTGTATATACTTGGAAATGTGTCATATGCAATCCTAATCCTTACAGACTGACTCTCTATTGCAAGAAAATTAAAAATTGTTATGGGTTTTTTTTCTTTTTGGGTTTTTAATAGGATGCTATTTATATTTCGTCATGATAAAAAGCGAAGTAAACCTGCCAAAAGTCTTAAATATTAGATTTAAAATTACGGTATTCAAAAATTCGTCCGCTATCATAAATAATAAAACATAGTAGGTTTTTTAATTATCTCCTTCAAGATAGAAAAACATATCTTAGGTCCAAAATCAAGACATATGAGGAGCGTCTAAGAGACTATTTAAATAAACATAATTAGTTTATAATTAAATACATTTTATAAATACAAGGTTTTGATTTTTAATATTTTTTTTTTCGAACTACAATTAACTATATATTACAGGATTACCATATACTCAGGATTACCATATTACAGGATTACTATAGACTCAGGATAAGCGAATTGGACTTGTAGTGGTGGCTAAACGTGGTATTTTACCGTAGTAATCCTGCACCAAGTATTATTTTCTGGACAACTCGACCCCACTACCACTTTATGCAAATTATAAGTATCCAAAATGCATTTCCCAAAAAGCGGACATCCCAACAACGCCAGGGATATGATTGGCTAAGTCGTAGTAACTTAATTTTGCAATCCACCTCTGTTCTTCTCCGGTTATGTTTTTCCCATTCCATGGATGGTCAGAGAAATATATCCAACAATGTAAGTTTAGACGCTTTCTATAGTTACATAATATAATTGTATGATACAAATATATATAAAAAACGTGGGCAAGTTGGTGTCGCTCTGCTGTACTCTGATGGTGTTAAATTTGAATTCAATGACATATTATCATTGTATAAAAAAAACGATTCTGAGTTAAAATGGTAGCTTATGATATTACTAAGTATATTTGATGATATTATTGTGAATAAAGTAATTTATAAATTTACCTATTAACGAGGACTCTTGTTTTAAATTTTCAATCTTTAGTCTTGAGCGTTGCATTAAATGGCACGCTTTTTTACCCAACAAATAAAATTGTATAGATATTTATAGAAAAAAAAAACTGAAAAAATGGAAACTGAAAATGTCTATAAACAGCTCAAAATAAATCAAAATATTTGGGTATAAATGTTATATTATATGCCAAGTTTATCATTAATTTGTATTAAGACATTTAGAACACATTTAGAATTTAATAATACATTTAAGTAGATTAGTTCAAAATTTTAAAATAAAATATCTTAAAATGTTATCCAGTAATAAATTAAAATATATTA
Source organism: Metopolophium dirhodum (assembly GCF_019925205.1). NCBI lineage: Eukaryota > Metazoa > Arthropoda > Insecta > Hemiptera > Aphididae > Metopolophium > Metopolophium dirhodum. The sequence goes on from NC_083560.1 coordinate 6,644,181, forward strand.
TAATACAAATATTCGTTAGGTTACAATAACACAAGAGAATTACAAGGACAGTTACTAGTCACGTGGTCGTGTTGAATTGTGTTTTGATAATCTGATCCTAAAATATAAACTCTGAAGTATATAGATATATACATTATAATGGATACTGTCTGTATAATAGTGGGATGTCAACCAACAACCCAGCACCGATTTATATCATCTTACAAATTACAACAAATACATTTCATCTCGATTTAAACTAGACGATTATTTTTTTAATAATTTAAAAACGTCTTCATTGTGAATTTATATTTTATTTTAGAAAACATCAATTAATTTCAAATTACTATACTTTTATACATTTTACTAAATTTATAACGAATATTATTAATTTAAAGAAACATAACATACCTAGTGTTTTATATTTTTTAACATTGCTGACTAGCAGATAAAAAGGTGCAAACAATATTTTCGTTGCAGCCAATTGAAGTCCTTGTGTAAATTACCGAGAGGTTATAGTTTCATTTTTTTTAAGAATTCAAACTGCATGGTTATTATAGCTGCTTTTTACTGTGGACAATATTCCACACCAGTATTTTTAACTCGCAATTCACTGTGTCATGCGAGAAGTTCAAAACTGAACTTCGTTTTTTTTGACAGTAGGAAAACCCATTCGGTTTTTATGGAGGCAACGGATGGTACGCGTTTTTTATATGAGGCAGATAGGTCATAACAAAGAACCCGGGTGGTCACCCATCTGGGAACCTGCTCGACCGCTGCACACATTACTATATTAGTGACTACATCCAATCATTGCGCTTCACCAGGTCACCATACAAAGAACTCTATTACCAACCACGTTAAATTGTATATTATATGTTTATATATTTACCAGTTAAAATTCTTGCCAAATGTATTATAATATGTAACATTTAACATATCAACAAATTTAATACAATATTACAATCCTTAATATAGCAATAGTACTGAGTAGTAAAATATATAACAGTATATACAAAATACAGATTAGTGTAAATTGAATCATTTGTTGGTCGTTGCCACATCGATAAAATCAATATATTTAAGTTACTTGATCGTCATATTTAAAAGGTGATTTTGAAATGATTTAATAAGGATACTTGTATATTTTAGAAAATTAAGGTTTCAATAATATAGTAAAAATATATTGAATCATGTACGTTATGTTATTTGGTATTAGCAAGACTTAAACTGTTAACCTAACTATTAATTAATCCTAGATATAATAAACTAGGTATAGGATCATAGTCAAATATTGACAAAATATCATAATCGCGAACATTTTCAAATTATTTTGTATTTAAAAAATTTATATAATGGTCAATTTTTATAGCTAAGACCTAAAAATTCATAAGAAGGTTAAAATATTTATAAATATAAATTATACCTATTTAACTATTGCAAATAATAGCTAACAACTTGGCAACAAAAAACAACAGTAAAACAGAAATATTTTCATGATACCAGTTTTGAATTAAATTTATTTTGTTGATTTTGTTGTAATTAAATTGATTAGATAACCCTAATGAGTTAAAATCTTAATCAAATACTTAAATTACCTACATTTTATAAAGACCTGATCTTCTAATGTCTAAAATATTTAGATTTTGTAGAATCTGCATAGTACCTACCTAATAACTTATTACTATAGCAAAATTACATTAAAAATACAACATCTAGGACGTTACCAAATGAGCATGTTATTTTTATTTATTAGATATATCGAATTCGTTAACAAATGTATTCATTTATTGTTTCCATTATTAATTTGTTTTTATAAAAAAAATTTATATTATATTAGCTCTATCATTATTGGTATATTATAAAAACGAACTCGACAAGAAGAATAATATGAGTTCAAATATTTACTACAATAACCATATAGGTGGTCTTATGATATGAACGTTGAAAGTAATTTAGCCTCGTATACATTGTAATCATAAAATAACGAGCCTTATGGGCCTTTTGCTAATAAATTATTTAACTAAAAGTTGTTTTTGAATAAATCTGGCTTATAAAACCTTTCTTAATTGCACCTATAATTGTAAAATTAATTTTAATTAATGCATTATAAACAACGACCTGCAGCCACATCTTAATTGGTTGACGGAATATAACTTCACGCGTGAATCAATTAGCACGATACGTACTGCGTTGACATTTGAAGTCGAGGAAAAATAATTCAATTGGTTGAAAACATTACTGAACTTCACTTTAATTTAAACAATATACATAAATATTAAATATCAAACTTTAAAATAGTTAAAAGCTTATTGGAAACAATTTAGTGTCAAAATATTACAATATAAATTAATTAATTCTATTCGATTAAACAGTGTATCGTCGTCAACAATACTAGCCAACACAGTATAATATCAATGTTATATGTGACATAGTGTTCACTGTTTATACGTCATAATAATAATAATAATGGGTGACGGAGTAACCGCGGTTAAGGCGGATTAAGGCGTCAGTGCAACGTACACCGGTTCGATGCTGGCCGCGGACGTAATTTTTTTTCGGGGAAATCACGGTGTTCGGAGAAAAGTGCCTCCATCCCCCACCCGGGCATGGCAGACACCTACATGTACCCACTAGAAAATCTGCCGAAATCAAAAAACATACGTGTTTAAAATTTACAGTATTCCCACCCCTACAGTAAAGACCACCCAATGGCCTAAGTTTCCGCGGATAATTTAATAATAAAAAAACATTATGATACAGGTATATAACATCATTGAAGGTACTTCAGGTATTACTTGTAGGTATATATAACAGTACCTATATTGTGTGGCAAAGGCTGGAAGTGAGCAATTTCAGTTGCGGGCGACGTGTGTAGCGAGCCGCAGTCGTGGGCCGTATTTCACTAAAGACTGAAATTGCCTTCCCGCACGTGGCACGCATACTATTTTTTGTCATGCCTCTGTGTTCATCGATCATGACAAGTCGGCAAAGGTAATGCACTATGCAATATGCAGGGATATATACATGCATCATGGGTTTCTTTAAACTTTTCTTTGATAATTTTCTCAATTTTTATGAATTTCATTAACGTTTTAACTTTAGACCCCCATTAAAAATAATATATTGTGAATCTGTGTTCAACTTGACCAAGAGAGAAAATTATTTATCGACGATATTTAAAAATAAAAATATTTAAAGCACAAAAAGAGTCAATATTTTTTGAATATTTTGTAAAAAAAATGCTCATATATTATATCAAAATTGTATATAAAGTTTTTACGGTTTTTCATTTTTGAGTTACAACAAAAAAACATAGTCCTGTCGATAACAGGTTTTATGTAAAAATTACTTTTATATTTGTTAATTTTTTTTTTCACGACGCTTTTGAAAATTACTGGAAACTTTTTGACTCTTGAGTTTTGACCCAACAAAGTAACAACTTGATTCACTTTTCTATCAGAAAAGATGCTGAAGTAGAAATTTGAACCATTTTTACTGTCATAATAGGTGACTGCAGACACAAAATAAAAATAAAATATATAAGCACACATCGTTGTAAAATAAAATTCATTCATGTGTGCCGGGGGTCCATCATCCCGGCTATTTCAGTTAATAGGTACTTATTGTTTTATCACTTGTAAAATAAAAATAGTAAATGTACTGTATTATCAGAGATTTTTGACTTTTTACACAATACTATTGATTATAAATACTACAATTTATTTTTTACTGGTAAAACTATTAATTAGTTATTGACTATTTCTAATGTCATTACACAGTACACACTGCACGTTACGACACACTAGGAAGTCATCATTCTTATATTTGTACAATATATTTTTATACTTAGGATTACGATTACCCACAAATTTTGGGCGTACATCCACCCCTTAAAATAGGTGTGGCATTGCCCACCTAAACATGGGTTCGTCGCCACTGTTTCGCATGTGTCACAGTCATATAAAAAAAATAAAATTTACAATGCAAACCTTCAATTTTAATAGCACATTTATAAAAACATATTGTCATAATATCAAATTAACCATATACTTGTGCAACTCCACATATGATATGTTCAGTACTCCCACAGTATCATTTTTTAAATTTAAATTAACATTTAAAATATAATATTATATAATAATATAAAAAATATTTCATTTATGTAAATAAATAAATATTATTAACCCCCGGAATTATTTTGATCAATGGCTACCCGGCAAACACCATGCTAGGCCTAAATATTTCTAAACAGTCGTAATAGTAGACCTCCACCACCCGTCAATCGATGGGTTAGTGGCGTAAATTGTGTGTTTCAAACGAATCACTTGCAAGTTTATATTTTGGCTCCTCCAGCAAATCATAAAAATTTGTATGTAGGTACCTGTAGTTTTTATTTTAAAAAGTATATATTTGTTTATAAAACAAGTATTTATACACATTATCTTGGCGTCTGAAGTATTTGAATATAATCATAAACATTTTAAAAATATTTTTAGTTGGACATTTATAAAAAATTTTCTTTTTATATCTAAGATTTGTAAATTTAACTCAAGATTCCTCATACGTTTTTCTACCTTAAACAAAAAAAAAATTAGTGTAACGTCAAACAAACTTTTTATGAGCGTTTGAAGTTAAAATTTTTTGACATTGTATTTTCAACCATTTATTAAGGAATTCTCATCGAATGATTTATCCTATTTTGTTGTGATTCAAAAACTAATAACGCTAACCCTCGCTGCATATAGCTCAAAAGATAGGATGGATGGGCGCTAAGGAGGGGCCGTGGTTCCTCGGGCGGTTGTCCCGCCAACTTTATCCGATCAATTTCAAACCTGCACAAATATTTTGCAAATTTATTTTTAGAATTTTCAAACATCAACTGTAGCCATGGGATTTATATCTAAATTAGTGCGGCCAACTTCACGTAGCCCCCCACAACGTCCAATCGATCTCGGAGTGGTGTCAATATTTTGCAATAACTATTTATTACAATATATTCCTAAGCAAAATCTAATAACTTCTAATCCTTTAAATTATAAAATTAAAGTTACTTAACAACTACACCTATACCTTTCTTTCAAGCTTACAAATAACATAGTTATTCAATAAACGCCTTATACATTTTAAAGAAATGTATCGATATACCTAACTATTTGTACAAAACGAAGGTTCCGAGCAGTAAAACTTTTATTAATTAAGAATGGTTTATATTAAGTAAATTGTAATTAAATATTAAAATATATATAGATACCTAAACTTTGTATTTTGTTTTAAGTATGAGTTTTATTAAAAATACAACGTGATTATTTTACTAATTGTTTATAATTATTAAACCCATTATACGAATTAAACTGCGTAAAATATTAAGTGTGGGTCAGCTAATTCTTTTTTGTATTTTTTATGATTTTACTATGATTTTGTAACTGACATTGTTGTGGCTGTTGTTTGGCTTATGATATTGTTATTATTTTATTATGATGATTTTATATTTTCTTTAGTTTTGATGTTATTTTACTATGTTAGCTATCATACAATTATTAAATACTCGTAGACGTTATAAACCATTTTTTAATATATTAACACTTTATAAAATGTTTTTCTTTGTGTTTTATTAAAATTATACATGTGTGAAGTTATCGTTTTTCTTGTGGGTAATCAGTCACCACATATATTATAAGCATTCATTATTTGTTAATATAATTATTATATTACAATGTGTAGCTCAGTCATATCAGAGTTATGAGTCTAAGGCTCGGAACTTAATGCACATAAAAAGTACTAAATATGCATGCACTTATGTGCTTAAAAAAGTACAAATCGAGGTACAAATATTCTCTAAAAATATGCATTTCTATTTTATTTTTTTACATTTTCATTTGCAAAAATATTTTTTAAATTTGCAAATTTAGAAAAATCCTTATGACGATTCAAAAATCTTGGGCCATTCAAAAATATTTTAATGATTATTAGTATATATTAAGTATCACAGCTTATCAAATTAATTTTATCTTTGTAAAAAATTATCGGTGAAGATATGTAACTGTAAAACCGATATTTTTCAGATCTTTGTTATGCGTCCAATTATTGATAAAGCTTTTCTAAGCTTTTCTTAACTTCACAGCAATTTTACATGTAGGTACTATGATAAGGTAAGGACAATGAGCTGTCAAACATTTTTGAAAGGAATATTTATCCTCTTTATAATATGAACATCTACAATATTAAAGTCAATTCATAATACTGTAATTTTGTTATACATTTCCACAACCATGTTCAAAGAATGTAAACTATTTATTATGTCTCAATAAACCTGAATTAAATTTGTTATTATTGTTATATTTATCTCACAAAATTCAGATTAAAATGTTGTAAACTAAATATTTTTGAATTACCAATTTTAGTGCTAATAAATTATTAACACATAAATTGCTACTACTAACCTTTGACTACAACGTCCAATATGCACTGTATGTCAATGGCCTAAGCTAGGAAGTGGCTTTGCTGGTGTTCCCTGGTTGTCTTTCAATTTTAGGTAGGAGATAACCTGAAAAGATAAATTAAACGTGATATATTTTAATAAAACGATTAGATCAATAATATAATTTTCACTAACCTTCTGAATTCAATAAGAATTCGTCCATACCTTTGTATCTGATACAGTGGCATAGTAATAATACATTATACTTTCCAATTTTTCTAATTATGTTTTAGTATAATGAATAGCTGGTAGTATATAATATAACTAAGAATTTGTTATACTCTTAAAGTCTTATATAACAGCTACCTTTTTTAATTAATAACTTTCATTATATCTTTTAGTCAATAAGTTTTTATGGAAGTTGATAATTACTAATGTTCACATACAAAATGTTTGATTCCAAAACAACTATTTTAGTAATGCTATAATATTATGATTTAATACTTTTTCTTTGATTCAAGCAATTTAATCCTATATATTTGATATATTATATTATTATATCTAAAATAATTATACATATAAATGTAATATGCCGGTATACATGAGTTAGATGATTAGATGCGCAATACTAATGTTTAATCATAATCCTCTTCCAGAAAAAAGTACGTTTTTAGAAGCGGGTTTGAATCTTCATTCTAGACTTTTTAGTTCCTACAGTCCTTCTAGATCTAACAATAGGTAAGTCTTGATGACAATTGACAACCTATTTAATTGAAATTTATTACTATATTATAACTATTGTAAAATATTGAATACCTTCCTTTAGGCAAGTTTGGTGCATATTCTTCACTTAAAATCGTTGTAAATACTGAACAATCTGAGGTGTTGGTATACAAATTATAAATATTATCAATAATTATATAGGTAGTATTAGGTACCTATAATAATACAAGCATTTTGCTTAAGCATAAAGTTTTGGCCGGCGTATTGTATAGGCAAAATAGGTACATTTACAGTATTCAATAAAATTATCCATAATTGTTACATTTTAGCACGTCGCAATTTCATTCGTCGATAGAATATGGTTGCGCACTAAACAAAGCACATCGTAACCCACCGTAAATACTTAAATACACTTTACTTAACTTAACAAAAATAATAATATTTCAAAAACTTTTAATAAATAAACTACATTACTGGACGCCACACCCGCATATGTTTTCTCCGTCTTACAAACGCGTAACATACCAAATTTTCACTCAATTTATGACGTAAGCTTAAAAATTAGAGTGAATTGACCTATAATAAAACTTTATGGTAAGATCATTATCTGTGTTTTTTTGAAAGTATTTTTACGATAATTCAGTTTATTCACTTATATATTGCTGGTATGGATCTTATACTGGTGTTATACGTTACTTAGCATATTATTTTTTATTAAATGTTCATATCTAGGTACCTATATTATCATAGTAATGATTAGTGATTCGACAACAATTAATGTGGCAGTGAGGAACCCAGTATCGGTTACTAAAATACACAATAAAAATTCATCTTTTAAGGTTATCTCCTACCTAAAATTGAAAGACAACCAGGGAATACCAGCAAAACCGCTTTCCAGCTCAGGCCAAATGACATACAGTGCATATTGGAAATATGTTATATTGGAAGATTTAGATAAATACAGAAGTAGTAGCAAAATATGTGTTAATAATTTATTGGCACTAAAATTGGTAATTTAAAAACATTTAGTTTACAAATTTTTAATCTGAATTTTGTGAGATTTTAAAGATTTTACATTCTTTAAACATGGTTGTGGAAATATATAACAAAACTACAGTATTATGAATTGACTTTAATATAGTAGATGTTCATATAAAGAGGATAAATCGTCTGCTTCCTGCCAAAACTAGGTAACGGCAAAATAGTAATTGTTCAGTAAACGACTTTGAAGTTTCAAAAAATCTTTAATTTTTAAGATATTTACATAGTTTTTTTTGTAATAAAATCTGCTTGTATTACTGCATTAAAATATATTGGATTTCTTTCGAAATATTTAGTATAACACTGTTTTTTTTTATTGGTTAAGTATTGTATGTAAATATTTTAACCGTTAATGAGTTTTACTGAATATGAAAATGATTTTGACTATTTGTTTTGGCTGGAATAAATCTGTATCGGTTTAATATTAAATATTTTGCTTATTGGACATAGTCAGATTATCATCATTAGATTGTCCTTATGTCAATTATCAAGTTATTTGCTTAAGTGTGAATAGTTTTTATTATTAACATCATTATTGTTGTGTTTATCATGATAAATAAAAATAAAATAAATTAGATATGTTTTGTCTTAAAATTATTGTTATAATAAAATAACTCATAAATTAGAAAAAATACAAAATAGAAAATTATATAAAAAGAAAATAACAAATACATTTATATAAGTGATTTACAACTTTAAAGAAATTGCAACTTATGCATAAAATAATTATAAAAATAATTTCCAAGACCTTTTAATAACATTAATGTATGACTTTAAACATAATGACATCAATACTCAATAGTGAAAATAATTATAAGTAGTTAATATAATATAAAATAATATTAATATGACTCTAATAAAAGTAACAAAATTAAGTGCAAACCAGGAATCTTTTATTCATGGTCCGTATAAGGGTTTAACAGTTCTATACCACACTACCACAGTCCTTCTGTGATTTCACATTTTTATTTTTACCGATAGTGAATTTTGGCTCTCAATATTTCATTGATCTTGTTTATGCCAAAACTCACTAAACCATTAATGACTTTTAACTCTTTATATATTTTATGTCCTTCACCGTTAGCAAAAATAAGAAATTGTAAGTTTGTGACAGGTTAGAGTAGGAATTTCGCTTAAGACGTCTCTTTCAAATCGTTTGAAAATAATATTTAACACTAGATAGCGCCATTATCTCAAAAGAGTGAAATATGCCTTTACATAGTTTTGGCAGGGAGCCAACGAAATACGCTTTTTAAAAATGTTGGACAGCTCATTGTCCTTACTTTATCATGGTACCTACTCATGTAAAATTGCTGTGAAATTAAAAAAATTTAAAAAAGCTTCATCAATATTTGGACGCATAACAAATGTTTGAAAATATCGGTTTTACAGTTGCATACCTTCACCGATATATTTTTACAAAGATAAAATTAATTTGATAAGCTGTGATACTTAATATATACTAATAATCATTAAAATATTTTTGAATGGCCCAAGATTTTTGAATCGTCATAAGGCTTTTTCTATATTTGCAAATTTAAAAAATATTTTTGCAAATGGAAATTTTGTGTATAAAAATAAAATATAAGTGCTTATTTGTAGAGCGTATTTGTACCTCGATTTGTTCTTTTTGAAGCGCATAAGTGCATACATAGTTGTTCATTAACATACAAATATATAACATTTATTGATATTATAAGGTTAGGTTTAGGATATGTTTGAAATTTTTTTCTGCATACTTATAACTGGGTTTAATAGTTTTTATTTTTAAAAATCATAGTAAAATCATAGTAAATACAAAAAAGAATTAGCCGACCCACACTTAATACTTAACGCAGTTTAATTCATATAAATGGTTTCATAACTATAAAAAATTAGTAAAATAATCACATCGTATTTTTAATAAAACTCATACTTAAAACAAAATACAAAGTTTAGGTACCTATATATATTTTAATATTTAATTACAATTTACTTAATATAAATCATACTTAATTTATTAAAATTTTACTGCTTGAAACCTTCGTTTTGTACAAATAGGTAGGTTTATCGATACAATTCTTTAAAATTTACAAGACGTTTATTTAATAACTATGTTATTTGTAAGCTTTAAAATTTAAAGAAAGGTAAAATAATCACATCGTATTTTTAATAAAACTCATACTTAAAACAAAATACAAAGTTTAGGTACCTATATATATTTTAATATTTAATTACAATTTACTTAATATAAATCATACTTAATTTATTAAAATTTTACTGCTTGGAACCTTCGTTTTGTACAAATAGATAAGTAGGTAGGTATATCGATACATTTCTTTAAAATGTATAAGGCGTTTATTGAATAACTATGTTATTTGTAAGCTTGAAAGAAAGGTATAGGTGTAGTTGTTAAGTAATTTTAATTTTATAATTAAAAGGAATAGAAGTTATTAGATTTTGCTTAGGAATGTATTGTAATAAAACAGTTATTGCATAATATTGACACCGCTCCAAGATCGATCGGACGTTGTGGGGGGGGGGGGGGGGCTACGTGAAAAAGGCCGCAATAATTTTGAAATAAATTCTATGGCTAAAGTTGAAGTTTGCAAATTCTAAAAATAAATTTGCAAATTATTGCAAAGTATTTGCAAAATATTTGTGCAGGTTTGAAATTGATTGAACAAAGACAACTTCACTAACATAGATATTTGGCCGCAAACGCAAAATATATTTCTAAAGGATAACCAAATATTAGGCCACATATTTCAATATATAGGTAAGCTGTTCATTAACATACAAATAAATAACATTTATTGATATTATAGTAGGTTAGGATATGATTTGAAATTTTTTTTCTGCATACTTTATACTGTTAACTGGGTTTAATAGTTTTTAATTTTTTTTTTTTTTATTAATTACTTACTTATTATTTTGAATAATGCGATATAGATGTAATAAATTCAATTATGGTATTGTTCCCTTCATCGCCGAGTGTACCTGTCTTAAATCATATTGTAAAATATTAGTGGGCCACTAAATTGAAAAAAGTGGGCAATTGGATGTCGCTCTGCTGTACAGTAGGTTACTAGTGGGTCACTGTATAATTGATGGTATTAAGTTTGAATCCAATGATATAATATCATTGTATAAGAAAAACGATTCTGAGCGGAGTTGATATGTCAGTCTGTCTAGGTATAAGACATATATATTACTAATTATGGTATTGAGAAAAAATGTACCTATAATAAATTCCAAATTAATCATATCACAAATATCCATTAGGTAGGTACTTATAACGCGTTATACATCAACAACAAACCGTGATACTATAATGGATATAATATAATGATAGCTCAGTTTAGGTTAGTGGACTGTATGGTTTAAATAAATGGTAACAACTGTATTTTTGATTTTGCCGTGAGCGGCGGACTACTATTTTTAAAAATTCAAAACAAAAAAATTTAGGTACAAGAAAAGGGGTACACAGGGACTGGCCAATCCGGGGAATTCGTCGGGGATGACGAATAAAAATAACACAACAAAAGTATAATAAAGTTTTAGAACAAAGACGTACGCAGACAATGCCGTTGGTGACGCGTTGACCTCGGTGACGGTGGCTTAATGACGGTGATGGATAGGACGGTGACTTCGACGGGGATGGGAAGGACGGTGACTTCGACGGTGATGGGTTTCACGAGACACAACGCACAAAAAAAAACATGGGATAAAAGCAACAAAACAAACGACAACATTCACGTCGCGTGACACTGGCAACGGCTAGGTGCGGGCACGAACTGATCCGTTTACCGAGAGTAGCGGGAAGGCGGCATTTGCTTATCGCAGTGTTGGTGTTGCTTACGTAACTACCGAACATATAATAATAGTATACTTTAGAAGTTTCATGTACCCACGGATAATAATATAAAATCACAACAAATTAATTAAAATAGTAAGTTATTCTAGGTTTTTTAATATCTGATTTCGTCCAAATTTGAACCTAACTTTGCGGTACACAGCCCGAATCTCGGGAGGACTATAAACTGAGGCAAGCCGACGACGAAGCTTCGTCCGTGAATCCTATCATTGATGTGCTGTATCTAACGGGAAACGAGAATGCTATTTCGGGATGTGAGGGGGCCCCCTCGATATTGAGAGATTAATACCGAGCCCTCACACGTCAATCGCGCCGGACATTGTGTTATATTTTTTTTTATTATTTATTAATCCGCGGCAACTTAGGCCATTGGGTGGTCTTTACTGTGGGGGTGGGAATACTGTAAATTTTATACACGTGTGTTTTTTGATTTCAGCAGATTTTCTAGTGGGTACATGTATGTGTTTGCCATGCCCGGGTGGGGGATGGTGGCACTCCGTCCCCCATTATTATTATTATTATTATTATATTATTATGACGTATAAATAGTGAACACTATGTCACATATAACATTGACAATATACTGTGTTGGCTAGTATTGTTGACGATGATACACTGTTTAATCGAATAGAATTAGTTTATTTATATTACAACTAGCTGATCCCGTGCACTTCGTTGCCCGTTAAATTATGTACCAGCTCTATATGACTCAAAATTTGTTCAATTCGTTATTTAATATTAGGTGTATGGTGTTCAAAATTTATCTTAACTTCTCCGTTACCCGGAATAAAAATTCTGATTCGCAGCAGTATATTATCAGGTAGGCAATCTATCTGCGGTAGATCGTGGACCCCGTGCTGTTTATACGTAATTGTATGATTCAACTCTAAAGTATCAAAGTTATACCAAGTTTGTCGTATTCCACCTATGGTGGATAAATATTATAATCAATTAATACAAAATCCTAACCTAACCTAACCGTACTAATATCAGATGAATAAAAGAAAACCAAATTTAACCATTTTTAAATTAGCCTGTCTTCTTCCCAGAGATCTAATCTACACAAAAACATTAATTTATATATCTATACTTTAATATATAAAGCTGTAGAGTTTGTTTGTTTGAACGTGCTAATCTCAGGAACTACTGGTTTGAAATGAAAAATTATTTTCTTGTTGTCCGTTCATCGAGGAAGGTTATAGGCTATATCATAACACCACGCTACTACAAATTTATAGAAGCCTGGGGAAGTGCTCAAACAGAAATCTTGAGATTTACGGTGGAAGTGTTTGTTTATATAAAGGTCGCTATTGGTTTATAGAAGAATAATTTAAAAAAAAATTTGAGCCAAATCGGACCAGCCGTTCTCGATTGATGAGGTAGCGTACATTTTTCACGCTCCATTTTTGTATAAATGGATTATCATTGAGTATATTTATTTATTAATTAATAGTAATAATTATACTAAATAATAGTATAATACTATTGATATTATAATCTATATATATAAAAATAAGTGTACATTTTGAATAAATTTTATAACTCAAGATGCACCAAACCGATTTCGATAAAAATTTCAGTGCATATTAAGATTGATAAGTAGATGGTTTCTGTGAAGTTTGTATGCTGTGGGATAAATGGTTCCAGAGTTATGGCCTCTTAAGTGCACACCTGGTGACATGGCCAAAAACAACAACAATGTCTATACAATTATTTTTATCTATATTATAATATATAACCCATAGCAACCATTAAAAAACAAAAATGTCTATCATAAATCTCAAAATTCCTGTTTGAGCACCTACCGGGGGTGATCACTTCCCTTTTTAAATTAGCCTGTGACATTCACAAAGAATGTGGCTTTGTATTGGTGAAAGAATTCTCGAAATCGGTTCAGTTGTTTCGGAGTTTATCCCCAACAAACAATCAAATCTTTCCTCTTTATAATATTAGTATAGATAGTATAGATATAGATATTTTGACAGAAAATTGTTTCCAATAAGCATTTAACTTTTTTAAAGTTTGGTATTTAATATTTATGTATATTTTTTAAATTAAAGTGAAGTTCAAAAATGATTTCAACTAATTTAATTATTTTTCCTCGACTTAAAATGTCAACGAAGTACGTATCGTGCTAATAGTTTCACGCATGAAGTTATATTCCGTCAACCAATTAAGATGTGGCTGCAGGTCGTTGTTTAGAATGCATTAATTAAAATTAATTATACAATTATAGATGCACTTAGGATAGGTTTTATGAGCCAGATTTATTCAAAAACAACTTTTAGTTAAATAATTTATCAGCGAAAGGCCCATAAACCATGGGCTTGTTTTATTATGTTTAAAATGTATACGAGGCTAAATTTCTTTCAACATTCAAATCCTAAGACCACCTATGGTTATTGTAGTAAATATTAGAACTCATATTATTCTTCTTGTTGAGTTCGTTTTCATAATATACCAATAATGATAGTGCTAATATAATATACAATTTTATTATAAAAACACAAACATAATAAAAAAAGGAAAAAAATTCATAATACATACAAAAGTAGCAATACACAACTTAATAATGGAAACAATAAATGAATACATTTGGTAACGAATTTGATATTTCTAATAAACAAGTTATATAAGTTATATTATATCTAATAAACAACTCATTTGGTAACGTCCTAGATGTTGTATTTTTAATGTAATTTTGCTATAGTAATAAGTTATTAGGTAGGTACTATGCAGACTCTACAAAATCTAAATATTTTAGACATTAGAAGATCAGGTCTTTATAAAATGTAGGTAATTTAAGTATTTGATTAAGATTTTAACTCATTAGGGTTATCTAATCAATTTAATTACAACAAAATCATCAAAATAAATTTAATTCAAAACTGGTATCGTGAAAATATTTCTGTTTTACTGTTGTTTTTTGTTGCCAAGTTGTTAGCTATTATTTGCAATAGTTAAATAGGTATAATTTATATTTATAAATATTTTAACCTTCTTATGAATTTTTAGGTCTTAGCTATAAAAATTGACCATTATATAAATTTTTTAAATACAAAATAATTTGAAAATGTTCGCGATTATGATATTTTGTCAATATTTGACTATGATCCTATACCTAGTTTATTATATCTAGGATTAATTAATAGTTAGGTTAACAGTTTAAGTCTTGCTAATACCAAATAACATAACGTACATGATTCAATATATTTTTACTATATTTTTGAAACCTTAATTTTCTAAAATACACAAGTATCCTTATTAAATCATTTCAAAATCACCTTTTAAATATGACGATCAAGTAACTTAAATATATTGATTTTATCGATGTGGCAACGACCAACAAATGATTCAATTTACACTAATCTGTATTTTGTATATACTGTTATATATTTTACTACTCAGTACTATTGCTACACTGAACCAAATATCACTAGTATAAATAATAATATGCAATTATCAATTTTTAATAAATATACATTTATTGAAATAATAATAATTTAATTAGTTATACAAAAATATTATAAAATTAATAAATAATGTGTTTATAACAATAAATTGGGTTTGTAGAATTTAGAAAATATTTAGGTAATAAATTAATAAATTAAATTTTTAAAATGGAACTTTTTTTATTATTTTGATCAAATAGATTATTAATTTAATAAACATTATGTTCAAAATAACAATTTGGTTTTTAGATCTTACAAAATATTAAAGTTATTATTTAACAAAATATAGTTGAACAATTAATACAGGTTTTATTAATTTAAAAATGTATAGTATTAAATTTATAGATATTATGTTTAAAATAACAATTCGCCTCAATACTTCTATATATTTTCATAACCAATTAACTTATGTCTTCAAACATCGAGATTGGGCATAAATTATTAAAAAGTATAACGTATATAACCCCTTAAAAAGCGGAAGTGTGGAGTAGATCTCTTAAGAAACCGGCACATGCCCGTAAACAGCATGCTTGTAAACAATTATTTTGCTGGAAAAAGAAATTCATACCTATACACAATACTAAAGAAGACAATATTTTCCGTCGTACCTACCGTTTTTCCAATTGTTATCATTGAAACAAAAAAATTATTGTTATTTAAAATCCGTTTTTCATGTTTTTTCAAATTTCAATAACTTTTTTTTGTACCTTACTTCATAAAAGTTATGATGTTCGCGGTAAATTATGAATTCAGTATTTTAGATAATAATCTTTTTAAATTGTATATTCTGAAGTACATTAAAGCTGTACCTACCTAAATGAAAAAAATGAAACTAAGGATTACAAGGAGTCGCTTAATTTGAAGGTAAGTATGGTATTATTATTACTTATATCTTATACTATACTAGTTAGTAGTAACTAATAACTATTAAGTTTTAATACTAGTGGCACCGGTAATATTATTTTAAACCTTATCCAGATACCTACATTATTTTTCTAATAATTAAGTATGTGAGATTGTACGTATTCTCTGGAAATCTGAATCAGTTATAAGGTTTTCCATATTTTAGTCTATTAGCTAATCATCTTACTACAGATATAGTAGGTACGCAAATTATATTAAGTATATGAAAGTTTTACTGCGAAAACTATGGTTTACTTATTTTAGATATCAATAATGGCATATTACGAGAAAAGTCTAATGAGATCGCAAAATAAGACTTCAACCATTTTCTACTCATACATTCAAAATTATAGACCAGCTAGCCATCACTCCAAAGTTTGACATCGAACAGAACGTTTCTCTAGTTTCTATGCTCTCTGCTGCCTATAGATATCGCCTGTCGTATTCTGATATCCAATTCTGAATTAAAATCTGTGTAAGTACATATATATTATAGTTTTAAATATACAATATAGTTTTTATACAGAATAGTTTTTTTTTTAATGCAGTCGCCGATCATTTTCTGGAATTCATTTTGATTTAGTCATCAATTATTTTTTAAATTTTCGTATTTTCAAAGTTTTATTTCAATGTAATTTGTAGTGCTAAAAATTAAAAATAATACACCTATTATAGATCTATATTAAAAAAAAAAACTATTACTTTTTAAATTGATGATTATTAGTTTTTACATTTTTGTACCAATATACCTATATTTTGAATTTATAATATTCTAAATGTATGTTTGATGTATAAATATTGAAAGTTGGACTTAATTGTTACTAGTTTTATTACCAGTTATTTTTTTTATATATATACAGTACCCACTGTGCACTTTAAATTTTATGATGTAAATTATGATAATTAATTAACTAATATGGTACCTACAACACTAGAAATTTATACACCAACTGTCATTCACATTTTCATAAAAATTTTGTTTTCTAGTTTAGCTTTTCTAAGTCTAAAATATAGGTACAATAAAATAAAGCATGCTTAATTAACAAGATAGAAAATAGTAATAAATGAAGGCTAATAGTAGTTTTTTTTTTTTAGGATAATTAATTTGTAGATACATCTTATATTATACAATTGTTTAGTTAGTAAGTATACCTATTATACATTTTATTAAATATTATATAGGTACCTATACCTAATACCTATACAGTTTATGAAATTACCAAAAAAAAAAATTATAATAATAGTTAATATACCTGCTCGTTTTTATATATAATATTAGTTTTTTTGTTTTTGTTATTATAATATTATCTAATAACCTGTTACTTATATTATGTTATTTTAAATTTGCTTATTGTGTAACTATTTTGTATTTATAATCTATATATAGCCATATAGGCACATAATATTGTTATTATTAGTTGTGCACTTGTATATACCTACTAGACTAGTGACTATAAATAATAATTATGTATATAGTTAGATTGCCAATCTACAATATTATACATTCTTAACTAATTGCATGTACGATGTACATCTATACTTCTATAGGTACCTACAGATTTAATTTTTTATAAATTACCTATAGGTATAATACTTAATATGTGTATTGTTTAATAATAATTATAATATTATACACTATTTTTAATGTTAATATATAATATATTTGTGTTACTGTGTTAGGACTATTATATATTAGTATTATATGTTTAATGATTAAATAATACATTTAATAAAATATTTTAAAATGTATTCTGTTTTTATTTCTTTCAAACAAATAAATTATGACACTAATCTACTATTTTACATATACCCTCTGAAATCTCTATTAAGCAGACACTGAGAATGTCTGAAATGTCACTGAAATTGTGTCCGCTATTCAAAGGGTTTAGGTTGTAGGTGTTGATATAGTTTATTCCCAAAAAAGTCCGCTATTTGGAGGTGTCCGTTGGGGAGGTTTCACTTTACTTATAAATAATATAAATATTTTTTAGATTTAACAAAATTATATTTATATGATATATGAATAATTTATTAATAATAAGAAAAAAAATTATTATCCGTCATTTTAACTTTTGGTATTAATAAAATATATTGTAGAATGAACAAAACATCTTATTAATTCATTGGTTAAATTAACAAATATAAGTAATAAAGGTAATTTGTAGTTTCAACAAAATATTTTGTTTTTTAAACAAATGAGTGATTGAATTAACAAAACGATGGTTGATTCAAATAAATCCTCGATCAATTAAATAATAATATTATCCGAAGCATTGATAAACATATTGTAGAATCAATGATACGTATTATTGATTTATTATTTAAATTAACAAATATTATACTTCTAAATTAATAAAGATTTTATTAACGCTATATTAACAAACAAATTGTTAAACCAACCTACATTTTTATTAAAAACACCAGTATATTTGGTTGAGTGTATATTAAGGATTGTAATATTGTATTCAATTTGTTGATATGTCAAATGTATGTAACATAATACATTTGGCAAGAATTTAAACTGGTAAATATATAAACATATAATATACAATTTAACGTGGTTGGTAATAGAGTTCATTGTATGGTGACCTGGTGAAGCGCGGTGATTGGATGTAGTCACTAATATAGTAATGTGTGTAGCGGTCGAGCAGGCTCCCAGATGGGTGGCCATCCGGGTTCTTTGTGACGATCTATCTGCCTCATATAAAAAACGCGTACCATCCGTAGCTTCCACACAAACCGAATGAGTTTGCCAAGTGTCAAAAAACGAAGTTCATTTTTGAACTTCTTGCATGTCATAGTGAATTATGAGTTAAAAATACTGGTTTGGAATATTGTCCACAATAAAAAGCAGCTTTAATAACCATGCAGTTTGAAATCTTAAAAAAAATGAAACTATAAGCTCCTAGTTATATACACAATGACTTCAATTGGCTGCAATGAAAATATTGTTTGCGCCTTTTTATCTGCTAGTCAGCAATGTTAAAAAATATGGAACACTAGGTATATTATGTTTCTTTAAATTAATAATATTCGTTATAAATTTAGTAAAATGTATACTTAATAGTATAGTAATTTGAGATTAATTGATGTTTTCTAAAATTAAATATAAATTTACAATAGCGATGAACACGTTTTTAAATTATTAAAAAAAAATCGTCTTGTTTAAATCGAGATGAAATGTATTTGTTGTAATTTGTAAGATGATATAGGGTTATAAGATTTAGTTATAGCATTATAAGATGCTGGGTTGTTGGTTTACATCCCACTAACGTAACTAGTAATTGTCCTTGTAATTTTCTTGTGTTATTGTAACCTAAACAATATTTATATTATAATACATTTTAATTTATTTTAAAAATTTGAAATAATCTACTTAAAATATGTATTATTAAATTCTAAATGTGTTCTAAATGTCTTAATACAAATTAAAAGTAAACCTGGCATATAATATAATATTTATAACCAAATATTTTGACTTATTTTGAGCTGTTTACAGACATTTTCAGTTTTCATTTTTTTTTTTTAGTTTTTTTGTTTTTTAAATATTAATAAAATTTTATTTGTTGGGTAAAAAAGAGTGCCAATTATATGCAATGCTCCAGATATAAAGTTACAATAGCAGTTCAAAAATATTAAAAATACATAGGCACATTTTTTTTTATAAGCATTTTAAGTTCGAATTTTGACAAAATTTATCAAATTTAAAATTTAATAATTATTTTGTAGTAAAAAATTTATAAAATTTTCAACTTTTATGGCTAAGGATTGAAAATTTAAAACAAGGGTCCTCGTTTAGGTTATTTTGGGTACCATAAGAGATTCTATGCCCGTACTTCGTGTCTACCGAATTGGTTATGTCAGGTTAGGTTAGGTTAAAATCTAGTTTTCTAATTTTTTGTATGCTCAGTTCATTGACAACCTCATATGGCATTATTATTGTATTGACCAGTGACACAAATCAGTGGGTTAAGTGTAATTGATAAAATATTTGCTTTTGTCATATTTTGTTATTATAGGTAGGTTAGGTACTTAATAAAAACTTGAAAAACATCGTTCAGGTGTAGCAGTTGATACTGGAAAAGTACAAAATATTTTCAAGAGTTCATGAATAATTGGATAACACTCTTTATCACAAATATCTAAAGCATGTAACCCAGAGGTGAACACAATTTTTTCAGTCACTAATTACACTACTAAAAATAACCCACGCCTTATGGTAAATTTACGGTCTCCATGGTAATTTTGATTAATTTACCGACTGTTGATCGGGTTTGTTTATATCATGAAATGCATAAAAAATAATTTGAAGAAAAGTAAAAATACAGTACACTATACTACCATAGAGGTATATGTTTTTTTTGTCCGATATATATACCACATATATGCTGTGAACTATTAAAGTGGCGTATAGTATATCAGAGCGGTAAAATTACCACGGGTGGAACATTTAAAAAATAGACAAAATAGACTTAAAAGTAATATTATCATATTGAGAAATACAGAAAATGAGATATCTTAACTTTACAAATTCACTATTATAATAATTAAAAAGTTAAAAACAAACAATATCTTATACTTAATATTCCATAATATGTCTTAGTCGTTGTTAGGATATATACGCTTTATACATGTAATATATTGTAAAGCGTTTTATATGCATATATTAAGACATTTACCTGACCTAACCTTTGTTAATACGGTACAAGACCGTAAAAATGAAGTACCAACAAACCATTTTTGAACCAAATTAAAGATATTTGAACGCATTTTTTAAACCCCAACACAGATTCTATCGGGCATTTATAGATACTCGGGCTGAAATCTTTCGTTTTACGACAAGAAAAGAATCCCTAAAAAAAGGTCAAAAGGGGATTAATCATTATAACAGAATTCTAGTAGATACAAAATGTATTGTGATTTTCGAATAACAAAATAATGTCACATTGTCTCATACTTTATGTGACTATTTTCTGAGCGGAGAGATCTAGAAAATCTAGTTACAGTTGTTTTTATAAGCATTATTTTATGTTCAAATATTGATAAAATATACGTAAAGATCACGAAAATGTGCAAATTATTTAGAATGAGAAATTCCTAAAAATTTTTCTTTTTAAATCTAAGATTTGAAAATTAATACAAGATTTCTCATAAGTTCATATTATATTACAAGAAAAAATGTCTACAAGAAGGTCAAATTAAATTTTTATGAGCGTTTGAAATTCATATTTTTACAACATTTGATATTTACTTATTTTCTCATATAACAATTACCTTATTTTGTTGCAATTCAAAAACGAATAACTTAGATACCTAGATACATGAAAATGTCACTGAATGTTTATATTTTTATTTTCTATACCCCATAAAATGTTGATGATATTTTACCTCGTTTTGAGCTGTTTAAGGACAATTTCAAATATCAATTTTTTTATTTTTTTTTTTTAATGAATATTAATAAAGTTTAATTTGTTGGTGCAAAAGCGTGAACATTTAATACAAAACTCCATATTATATTGTTTCAATAGCAGTTGAAAAAGATTAAAAATATATTGGCACAATTTTTTTTTTATAATCATTTAAAGTTCGATTTTTGATCAAATTGAGTATTTAGAAATAAATTATTTAGTAGTTAAAAATTTATATAATGTTCAACTTTTATCGCTGAGGATTCAAACTTTAAAACAATGTTCCACTTTAAAATTAATTCTGTTACCAAAAATCTAAAAAATACATAAATACAGTTTTTTATAGTTATTTTAAGTTCAAATTTGGATAAAATTACGTATAAAAAACCTAAATCACTATTTTAGTTATTTTCTTGTGATTTTATAATATTCATTCAACCGGTTACCGTATTAATAATAATTTATAACATTTAACAATATAAATTTAATTTAAGATATCCACACTGACAAACCGTCACCGCTCAGAATCGTATTTCGTATACAATAATATTATATCATTTAATTCAAATTTAAAACCATCCATTGACAGTGACATCCACTTACCGACCTTTTTCGTTATAAATGTGTTCATAACTTCACAAGTTGATTGTTAATGTATGTGATCGTATTTATTTGTTGCTTATAATGAATTGGCCATTAAATTAACAACTTTTATATTACCTATAAAGCCATACCAGACACTGATTAATAATTACCCCGATCACTTCATTAACTAGGGATTTGTTGACAATATTTTCTTTGCATATAAAATCGAATATTATAATTAAATGAGCGATGGTTGTTAGTGGGTAGTAAATACCTATATACGCTAGCCGCCAATACCATTAACTTAAACCTCCAACAGCCATAACTTTGAAACTACAGATCCAACCTCCAAATCGTTTTAAATATATATAACTACATAAATTTGAAAAAAAATTTTTATTATATTTGTGTTAAAAGGATGCTATCCATGCATTTGTTGTCTCCGTCTTACACACGTACTCATAGCAAATTTTCGTTCACTATTTTCAATAGTGTGCTGTAAGTTTTGATATTGGAGTGATTTGACCTATTATTCATTTTTTAGATAATAACATTATCTGTTCTTAAGCGTTAGTTTTTTTTATTCGATATTTTAATTGTCAAGCGAGATATGAGCATTTTTAATTTTTGATAATTTACATACCTATATCTTGCTTGAAAATAAAAATTGAATAGAAAAATTGACAACGATAATGCTCTTACCTTAAAGTTGTATATAATTAACATAAAAATGTTAAACCACCTCAGGTATCTTAATCTTTATTGACTTAGTCCACCCCAATAGCGTATTTAGGAATTTTTCAAGGGGGAGGGTTGAAATATACAATAATACACCAAAAAATACGTACATTATATTCATTTTTGAAATCCCCTAACTTGTTACCTATATCGAAGTAAGTGTGGATCAATGCAAAATAAGAATTACACTAACTGTATAGTACTGTGGTAATCTGGTAATCTGTTTGATTGTAAGATTACCAGTTGCAGGTAGCTAAACTGTGTTGTTAGGATATTCAGGTGTTTGTTGACATAATAGTATGCAGTTGAAAGTTAAAGTGTTTATTAAAATGTTTCTTCAAATAAAATATAACTAAGTCCAAATGACCAAATTATTACACAGTCTAACGTGAAGGTACTTGCTAGTAGAATGAGCGTACACGTCTAATTACAGGCTGTTTCGGGGTCCCTCTTATAGTTTTATGCCCGCTCTTCGTGTCTACCGACTTGGTTATGTTAGGTTAGGTTAGATTAAAATCCAGTTTTCTAATTTTGTGTATGCTCAGTTCATCGATAACCTCATATGGAATTATTATTGTATTGACCAGTGACATGGCAATAAAGCCAACACATTAAGAAATAAGGGCCCGTATTACAATAGGTTAAATCGTGGAATTCAGCCGGTAAAATCAGTGGGTTAAGTGTAACCGAGGTTTAAACTATGATTGTAAAACGGGCCCTAAACAAAGTATATAATAATTACTACTTAATTTATATTTATTACTCAATAACAGATAGGAATATTGATAAAATATTTGCTTTTATCATATTTTGTTATTAAAGGTAACACTTAATACTTAATAAAAACTTGAAAAACATCGTTCAGGTGTAGCAGTTGATAATGGAAAAGTACAAAATATTTTCAAGAGTTCATGAATAATTGGATCACAGATATCTAAAGCATGTAACCCAGAGGTGAATACAATTAAACTAACTACTAACTACACTACTAAAAATAAACCCACGCCCTATGGTAAATTTACGGTCTTCGTGGTAATTTTGTTTAATTTACCGACTGTTTATCGGGATTGTTTATAACATGAAATGCATGAAAAATAATTTGAAGAAAAGTAAAAAATACAGTTCACTATACTACCATAGAGGTATATGTTTTTTTTGTCGGAATTTATATGCCACATATAAGCTGCGAACGACTAAAGTGGCGTATAGTATATCAGGGTGGTAAAATTACCACGGGTAGAACATTTAGAAAATAGACATACTTAAAAGTAATATTATCATATTCAGAAATACAGAAAATGAGATATCTTAACTTTACAAAAAAAAATGTCAAGAGAGGATTTATCCCCCCCCCTCCCGCAAATACGACACTGGCCCACCCTGCCACAAATGTATGCGCATGCCTACCTTTGTACATAAAAGAAAATTGATCGAGCTTTGACACATCAGTTGTCGAATTCAGTATTAGTGTATGCATTTCAGGAGACAGCCAATTTCACATTACAGCTGAGTAGTTCAGTAATAACGATATTATTATAACACTATTTTAGTAGATACGAAATTTATTGTGATTTTCGAAGAACAAAATAACGTCACATTGTCTCATACTTTATGTGACCATTTTTAGATTCTGAGCGGAGTGATGAATGTATTGATTTTACAATGATGTGTGTGTGTTTTTTTTTTAATTTTTTTTTGTGTCTGTAATACCTTTTAGGACAGTAAAAGTGCTTGTCTTTCGTTCAACAGAACCTTTTTAATAAGTAAAGTGAATCTAGTTGTTTTTTGGGAGGGTCAAATTTCTCAATAATTTCTCTAAAATTTGAAAAAGTTATAAAAGATTTCTCATAAGTGCGTATTATATTACAAGATTATTCATTCAATTTCTCATATAACAATATGTTGTCTCCGTATTACACACGTACGACATAGCAAATTTGCGTTCACTAGTTTCAATAGGGTGCTGTCATTTTTGATTTTACAGTGAATTGACCTATAATCAAACTTTTAGGTAACAACATTATCTGTGCTCTCTCGTTAGTTTTTTACTGTATTTTAATAATAATTGACAACGATAATGCTCTTACCTTAAAGTTGTATATAATAAGTAAATTCACTCTAGTATCAAAACTAACACCACACTATTGAAACTAGTGAGTGACAATTTTCTATGTCGTGCGTGTAGAAGAGGAGACAACAGATGTATGAGTAGCGTCATCTTAACTCTACTTTGACAACAAAAACATTCAAACAACGTACAATAACCGATTTTATTCTGTAAATCAAGGTTAGGTTTAGCATTATAGTTACAACGATGATCTGGATAATATATGTGAAACTGTACATATTTAATAAAGTAAAATTTATTAGTCTATTTTGTAATTGTATTTTATTATTTTACTTTTGATCAGGTGGATATACTTTAAAATTTTATTTCAGTAAACAGCGATATCAATATAGCTAAAGTACCTATTAATCGCATTAAAAAATATTGCGAATTTTGTTAAAATATCTAAAGAGGACGTCGCATCCGCATGTGTCGTCTCCGTCTTACACACGTACGTTAAAGTACATTTTCGTTTGCTGATTTCGATAGGGTGCTGTCATTTTTGATTTTACAGTGAATTGCCCTCTTGTTGGTATTTTACTATATTTTAATTTTCAAGTGAGTTATGAGCATTTTCAAACATTAATATTATAGATTCTGATAACTCACTTAAAAATTAAAATATCGTAAAAAACCAACGAGAGGGCACAGATATTTTTGTTACCTAAAAGTTTGACAAGAGTTCAATTCACTATAAAATCAAAAATGACAGGACCCTATTGAAACTAACGAACGAAAATTTGCTATGTCGTACGTGTGTAATACGGAGACAACACATGTG
Organism: Metopolophium dirhodum; assembly: GCF_019925205.1. NCBI lineage: Eukaryota > Metazoa > Arthropoda > Insecta > Hemiptera > Aphididae > Metopolophium > Metopolophium dirhodum. Next base: position 6,670,175 of record NC_083560.1, read on the forward strand.
GGTTCGACGTCCTCTTATAATGTTCCAATTATAATAAAGGCTGATAACTGATTATTTTTCAAACAAATACCATAAGCATAACAATATAATAACTAACATAAAGACCTAGGTACTAACAATACATGCGTGTAAGAAGGTTTAGTATAAAAAATGTTGTACCAATTAAAATTTTTTTTTGTAATCTGGAAATACCCATGTTCATGAAGTTTGGAAGTAACGATCTGCTTCTCTAGGTCCCTTGAATACCGTTATACACGAATTCTATAATATAAGTGAAGTAATTTAAATAATGTTGAATATAATTTAATATTGTATAAAAGTAGCATCATATTATGCAATAACAACAACCTAGTTTTTTTAGCACAATGAGGTAAATCACACCACATAGTGTAATATAGTTATTAGCCAATAGACAAGCTAGCAAAGTGGCGTGAGCCATGGGTCAAAGGGGTCATTAGTATATAAGACAGTTAATTGTACGGAACAGGACTGCATTTTAGTATTATCTATGTGTACGTCATGTATGTCTCGTAAGCATAGAACTTACATTGTTAGAAGACAATTTACTTCTCATACTTAGTTATGTGTATTAGTTATAGTGAAATATTACGTATTCTTATTATAACTAATTGTGTTGTATATTTAATCTTTTGTCGATCCATATTATAATCCTCATTCAACAGGTTATGGGCCCAGACCACTAGATCTCCAGATCATCATCAGTGGTGATTACAGGACAACAAAAGGAAAAATTTCAACATTAGAAATTGTCAGGTTCTAACGGGGAGCTAATAGACTAAGGTATATTTTTGCAGTTCATATATTTGATCAAGTCATGGAGGATTCGGTCAAGGTGTCAAAGTTGGCGAACGCAGAAGGATGGCCATTGTGGAAGTTCCAGATGAGAATAATAATTAACTCATACGAGTTACGTAGTTTGGTTACAGGGGAATGGGCGAAACCAGGTTCCAAGATAACTAAACTTTCGGACAAAGAAACCGATGAAGAGGCGAGAAGCCGGTATAAAAATCAATTTAACGCATGGACAAAAGCAGACACAAAGTGCCAAAAGGTAATAGTAACTTCAGTAGAAAGTGGTCCAATGCAGTATTTGATTAATTGTGAGAGTGCTTATCAAATGTGGGAAAAGTTACCAAGTGTTTACGAACAAAAATCTGAGGTTAATATGTATTTACTTCAACAAAAGTTTTTTAGTTACGTAAAGGATCCCACAGATAATATTTCAGCACACATATCTAAACTAGAGAAATTAGCTAATGATTTAAAATTAGCAGGTGAAAATATTACAGATAATATGTTAATAACAAAAATTTTAATGACTTTACCAAACAGCTATCAGCATTTTTACAGTGCATGGGATTCAATGTTATCGGAGAGTAAAACAATTAATAACTTAACAGGTCGTTTGTTATTGGAAGAATCTCGGTTACTACAACATAGTAATAATTGCAGTACTGATATAGAAAAATCAAGTGCATTTACTACGAAATCTCAGAATAAATCTGGTTGGAAAGTTGGAAGTCATAAAAAGGGTAAATATAATTTTAGTAGTTCAAGTCATACTAAAAAGATAGGTCCTTGTTTTTACTGTGGAAAAGTTGGGCATATCAAAAGGGAATGCAGGAACTTTCTCAAAAATCAAGAATTATTGTTGGGTAAAGACGACAATGCGTTTATAAGTGAGTCAACATTAGTATCAATCAAAGATGATGAACAATGGATATTGGACTCAGGTGCATCAGATCATATGTGTGCAAAATATGATTGGTTTCAAAATTACGAAAAATTTGAAATACCTACTCAAGTCAGAATTGGGAACGGATCATGTATGTACGCAATTGGTACAGGTAAAATATTAATTTGGTCATTTGTTAAAGGTAATTGGAATAAGAATTATCTATTAAATGTGTTACACGTGCCAGAATTAAAATATAATTTATTTTCGTGCGGTTCGGCCTTAGATAAAGGACTGAAAATGATTAGTGATAAACATAAATGTGTATTTACTAGAAACAATAATATTGTGTGTATAGCTGAGCGGAAAGAAAAATTATTCCAATTGCAGTTCAAAGTCGAAGTATTAGATAAAACTGTGCATCATGTTAATATTGCAATTAAAGACTCGCTGCAGTTATGGCATGAACGATTAGGACATCAGAATATACAGTATGTAATTAATTGCTTAAAAAACATAATATTACGATTTCTGATAAGGGCAATACATTTTTTTGTGACTCGTGTATGTTGGGTAAACAACATAAATTATCATTTAAATCAAGTACGACTAGTAGTAATAAAGTAGGAGAAATAGTACACGCAGACTTGTGTGGACCAATGCAAAAAGACTCAATTGGTGGGTCAAAGTATTTCTTATTAATAAAAGACGATTACACGCATTACAGAATGGTGTACTTTTTGAAACATAAAAACGAAGTTAAAAATATAATCGGGACGGTTATACAAAAAATAAAAACTGATACAGGTTTCAAAGTTCAAATATTAAGAACGGATAACGGTTTAGAATTCGTTAATAATGAGGTGACCAGTATTTTGCAGAAATACGGAATTAGTCATCAGACAACAGTCCCATACACTCCAGAACAAAATGGGAAAATTGAACGTGACAATCGGACAATAGTTGAAGCTGCAAGGACAATTATTCATTCAAAGAACTTGGATATATCATTGTGGGCAGAAAGTGTTAATACAGTTGTGTATACATTGAATTTAACAGGTACAGCTTCAATTAAAGGTAAAACACCGTATGAACTTTATTTTAACAAAGATCCGATAGTAAGTCATTTAAGAATATTTGGAACAGAAGTATTCACTCACATTCCAAAAGAGAAAAGGCAAAAGTGGGATGCTAAAAGCAAAAAGGGTATTTTTGTTGGGTATAGCAATAATACCAGAGGTTACAGAGTATGGTTTCCAGGTACAAATAATATAAGCATATTTAGAGATATTATTTTTAAAAATGAGATTAATCAACAAGAAACAGTGTTTGATGAAAATCAACAACAGATTCATGAGATCAAATCAGAACCAGTGGAAAACGACACAGAAAGTCAACAAGAACAGCATCAAATGCAGCTACGTGATAGAACTAGATTAAAACCACCAGACAGGTATGTTGCACAATCGTTTATAACCAATTATGTGGAAAGTGAGCCATTAACATATAAAGAAGCCATTTCATGCAAAAATGCAACTAATTGGGTAGATGCAATGAACGATGAAATTAAATCATTAGGTGATAATGAAACGTGGACTTTGGTATCAAAGCCGGTCGGTGCAAATGTTATAAACAACTCATGGGTTTATAAAATAAATCATAATGATCGTTTTAAGGCTAGGTTAGTCATTAACGGATCAAGACAAAAATATGGTATTGATTATACGGAAACATTTTCGCCAGTAGTAAGGTATGAATCAATCAGAACAATTTTAGCCGTTGCAGCAGCAGAAAATTACGATTTAAAACAGTTTAATATAAAAACGGCATTTTTATATGGTAATCTAGAGGAAGACATTTATATGAGTCAACCTATTGGGTTCGAAGATTCAACAGAACGAGTATGCAAACTAAATAGAAGTTTGTATGGGCTAAAACAATCGCCAAGATGTTGGAATAATAGATTTAAGCAATTTCTATTAGAGTTCAGGCTAGAACAAAGTACATCGGATCCATGTATTTATTTTAATCATTATAATAATGAAACATTAATTTTAGCTATTTTCGTTGATGATGGTTTGATAGCGTCGAGCAGCAAAATAAAAACAGATAAATTGTTGCAAGGTCTTGAAAAACAGTTTGAGATAACACAGGGTAATTTAGATTATTTTCTAGGTATGGAAATAACTAGATGTACTGATGGATCAATATATATACATCAGACAAATTACGCTAATACAATTATTAGTAAATTTAATTTATTAGATGCGAAGGAGTTATCAATACCAATTGATAGGTCGCATGATGTAGAACAAAATTTAACGACGAGTGATAATCAATTTCCATACAGGCAGGCTGTAGGAAATTTATTATTTTTATCTCAAGTCACGAGGCCAGATATAGCATTCGCTGTAAACTATGTTAGTAGGTTTTTAAATAATCCAACGACGGTACATTGGACCATGGTAAAACGAATAATTCGTTACGTAAAAGGAACAACTAAATTTGGTCTATATTATAAATCTAACGTAAATTTATGTTTAAGTGTGTATTCAGATTCAGATTATGCAGGAGATTTAGAAACAAGACGTTCAACCTCAGGTCATCTGTTCATGCTAGGATTATCTACGGTATCATGGAAGCGCAAAGGCAACCCATAGTAACTCTCAGTTCAACTGAAGCAGAATATATCTCGGCATGTGAAACAATCAAAGGTTTGATTTGGATTGACAGATTAGTCAAAGAAATCTGCATCAATACAACGGGTGGACAACCAACATTATATGTGGACAATCAAAGTTCAATTCGACTTGTGAAAAATCCAGAGTTTCATAAGAGGACTAAACACATTGACGTCATGTACCATTTCATTAGGGAAAAGTTTGAAGAAAACTTATTTCGACTACAGTACGTAGATACAGAAGAACAATATGCAGACATATTCACTAAGCCACTTCCGAAAGATATGTTTAAAAAATTAAGGCAGAAATTATCATTGTTAAAATTACTTTAATTTTCTTGGGTACATAAAATATTAATTACGGGGGTGTGTTGAATATAATTTAATATTGTATAAAAGTAGCATCATATTATGCAATAACAACAACCTAGTTTTTTTAGCACAATGAGGTAAATCACACCACATAGTGTAATATAGTTATTAGCCAATAGACAAGCTAGCAAAGTGGCGTGAGCCATGGGTCAAAGGGGTCATTAGTATATAAGACAGTTAATTGTACGGAACAGGACTGCATTTTAGTATTATCTATGTGTACGTCATGTATGTCTCGTAAGCATAGAACTTACATTGTTAGAAGACAATTTACTTCTCATACTTAGTTATGTGTATTAGTTATAGTGAAATATTACGTATTCTTATTATAACTAATTGTGTTGCATATTTAATCTTTTGTCGATCCATATTACAATCCTCATTCAACAAATAATATCGCTGATTAAATACATTTAAATCTTTGAATTCTACCAAACTAAGTAGGTAAACTTTTTTAAAATGTATTTACCTTGATTTTGATATTCTGCACCATCCTTTTCAGTACCTGGATGAATGTTGTACTTATCTATTAAATTCATTCTCTTTCATTTATTTGTCGTCAGTAGTTTGATAAAACGCACAAATATGTATTACTGCTGGTAGGTATGGTTTATGCCCGTATTTGCTGAAATAATGATAATATAAAATCAATCAATACAATATATAATAATATAAACATTATATTGACTATTGGCTATTACAATAATATTGTGAAGGTCTTAAATAATGTAGAAACTCATTACGAATTGCGCACAACCTAATGCTAGCCTTTAATATGATTTAATAAATGATAAACATTACATTTTACAGTTGTTGGAACTTATTTAAATATACATTTTTCGGACGCCAAGAGTCGAAATCATATTATTTACCCAAAATTGATCCAATTCGATGGTCTCCATTGAGTGCGCGTGTCAAGTTTTTCCAAGGGAAAAAAATGGCGTCCAACCTATAGCGCGCCAAAAGATTTTTCAACGGCCGTTAAATATATGCTTAGTGTTTATTGTTTATCACGAACTCACTTTTAGGGAAACATTATCAGCTATCCTCGTGTCCAGTCTTCTATATCTTAGTTTGTGCTGTCATGTTACGATATTAACGGCTAGTTTTTATTTCATCACAAACGAGACGTAAATTAGGCAGTGGTTCGTCGGAACAGATGGTTAAGTCGTTAAATCAAACACTCCCACACACACGTGGCAAACACAGGTGAAACCCAATCAAAAGCCGAATTGTGTAAAAATGAATTATAAAATGTATATTTGTGACAAATTCAGCTCGTATGTTTAAGAAATACAAAAAAATAAATTTAAGAAAAACAGTAAAATAAAGTAAATTTTATGTACCCTTGGTACGATGAATATGAATATCATAATCTTGAAATATACAAATTAGTAACGTAGGAAAGCTTAAAATTAAAAAAATAACATTGTTGCAAAAAAATCACGCCTTTTAGGTAATGAGGCCTAACATGTTTTATGGAGTAATATTTAGGCAACTCGTATGACATGTACATTTGGGATATGTGAGCAGTAAATTAACATTATTGTGTGTTACAGAGTATCACAATACATCGAGAAAAATGGAATATTTTCTTGTTTGCATAACTATATAAAGACTACTCATAAGGGTAGTAATTAAATCAATTATATCCTGAAGTTTGATTGTAATTTCGAAAAAAATGGTTGATGTAAATTTAAAATCGACTTCCTAAAAAATCTAGATATATTTTCAAAGAATTTATACATATTATATTAAAAATTGTAATATTATTGTGTGTACAATATATGTGTAATTTACCACCAATTATTGGTCTAAAATGTATGAAAAATACATGTGCGTCGTTCTTCTTAGCCACCGAAAAAAAAAAAAACTTAAAGCTTATGTTTCAATGTCACGTTATTGGTAGAGTGGTCTAGGGTAAATGTAAATATATCATTAAACGCAGAAAATTGTGTAGAAAAATTATTTTTTTTTTTAGTAATTTACTACACAATTTTAAATTTATTTTTTCCTTTGCCTTATAAAGGGCATACTTAACAAATTAGTATAAAAATACTTATCACCAGTGGCAAGCTACAAAATCATTTTTAAATTTTAAATTTGATGATGTTGTCAAAAATCGATTTTTAAATGCTTATAAAAAAAAATTATTTATTTTAACACTACTATTTAAGCAATATATCAAAAGCTTTGTAGTAAACTTTGACGATTTTTGGACGAACATTTTGTTAAAAATTGTAGAAAAAATTGAAATCTTAAATTGCATGTATACCTATACAGCTCAAAACAAGTCAAAATAATTTGAAAATTGTATCAAATGTATGAATAGATACAACAAATTTATGATATGAATCAAGAATCTACGGTTATTTCTTTTAATAATTGTTTCTCCTTGTGACTAATATGTCTTAATAACTGTACGTTATCTAAATCCACATTTACTCATTGTGCCATTGAGTACAGATTGTTAATTTCTTTTAAAAATAAAAATAAAAAAATAAAATTGTTCCTAAACTATAATACAGTAAATAGGATAATTATTATCCAGAACTATACTTATGTATATCATGTTTTTTGATTCATATTATAATAATGAAAAATGTATTTAAGTTTTAACTCAAATTCCCGTAAACGTGAAAACACAAATATCGTGAGTAGAAATTGTAGTGCTATTATTTTCATATAGGTGTCATGTTATATAAATACATATCAAATTTAACTGTTTGTTTTTATTATTATCAGGTGAAAAATGAGAACACTAATAAACTAGACAGTGGCGAAGAGCTGAACAGTTATAAAGATGTAGTGAAGAAACAGGAAATTAGATTGGAAAACTGGATTGTATGTCTAGATTTGATGTAAAATAGTTATGACAAGACAACTATTGTTCAAACTGAAGCATATTCAGTATCGAGTGTATTATGTAAACATCGTCCAAAATATTTCACATCATTCATTGGAACACCAGTCTTAACACTTAGTTCTGGAAGGAAAGCATGATTGATTAAAAAAGTAGATTCAAATGGAACTGAAACAACTTACCTTTCATTACCTAGAGCCGGGGAAAAAACGGAAAAGGTAATGACTGAAGTTAGCGACAAAAAAATTAAAATGTAACAATGGCCAATTATTATTTCTTTCAGTATTTAATAATATTTATTAATTTATTGTAATTTTAACAGGAAACGATTGGAATCCATTTGAGGTTCGAAATACTGAAAGAAATAATAATTGACCTTTGTTCCTTTTTTAAATTTTCTGTCGATAGCCTCAGTCTGTACCCTTTTACATTTTTCCCGGCTTTTGGGAGTGAAAGGTAGGTTGTATCAGTTTTATTTGAATCTAATTTAAGAAATCGTGTTTTCCTTCCAGAACTATGTTTTAGGACTGGTGTACCAATCTAATATGTGGTATTTGGATGACGAAGGCGTATTTATACTCTTTATATGAACATCAACAATATTAAAGTAAAAATGAATTAAACATGGTATATTTTAATAAAACGAATAGATCCACATAGTTTTCTTTAACTTACCGAATTCAATAAGAATCCGTCCATACCTTTGTCTCTGATACTGTGGCATATTTACGATGCATTCTATATTACAATTTTTCAAATTATGTTTTAGTTTTGAAAAATGAGTAATAACCAACCGAATGACAGCCCTTAAGAGTTTTATGAATCATTATTACAATAGTAGACAACTTGATCTACACATAAATATAAAATTTTCATTTATTTATACCAAAATTAAAATTTAAGTCCGAACATATTTTTGTTGAACAATTTAATATAGCCAATTAGTAAATCTGCTTTTTAAAAAAATTTAAATTGTAAAAACATTCAATTACGTAATGTAGTTTATTTTATTTTAACATTTTTGAAATATATATATAAGTAAATTAGTGTATTGACAGTGGGGTACAATGTTTGTTTTGTGCGCAAACATATTCTATCGACTAACGAAATTGCGACGTGCTAAAATGTAACAATTATGGATAATTATATTGAACACTGCAAATGTACCTGTTTTGCATATACAATACGCCGGCCAACACTTTATGCTTGAGCAAAATGCAGGTATAGGTACCTAATACTACCTATACAATTATAAATAAAAATTAAATTTTGTATACCACCACCTCAGTTTGTTCAGTATTTACAACGATTTTAAGTGGAGAATATGCACCGAACTTGCCTAGAGGAAGGTATTCAATATTTTACAATAATTATAATATAGTTATAAACTTCAATTAAATAGGTTGTCAATTTTCATCAAGACTTACCTATTGTTAGATCTAGAAGGACTGTAGGAACTAAAAAGTGTAGAATGAAGATTCAAACTCCACTTCTGAAAACGTACTCTATTCCGGAAGAGGATTATGATTAAACATTAGTATTGCGCATCAGTTGTTACATCATACCAACTCCTCGTATAACATATTGTTAAAGGATAAGTTCAACTAAGCACCATTAAAAATTTTACAGTTTATACTAAGCAATCATACATCTTATGCGTAGGTTTTACCACGTGTTCACGGAAACAGGGATCATGTCTTTATTACTCAGTACCTTAAACGTATTTTTGAATTCTGTTTGCAGGAGAATAAATTAGGACCATACATTTAAAAGTATTCTTAACAAGACTGTTAACATAATATTATAATATTAAAATGCTTTTTTCCTCAAATTACTTTATAAAAGTTTATACTTATTTTAGGTTTATCTTGCTGAATAATATTATATTCTTGAAATCGCGATTATGACTACAAGAACTGCCAACAGGAGGATAATTTTATTCCCCCCCCCAATAGATTTTTATTCAGAATTACTAATCATAACTATGATATAGGTACCTAGATATGGACATTTAACAAAAACTATTATCCTAAGTAACGTATAACGCCGGTATAAGACCCATACCAGCAATATATAATTATACAAAACTCGAATATCGTATTCTACCTATTTATCTATGTTATAAGTAGCTTTTGTTTCAAATTGTTTCTACCGATGATTGAATGCGGAAAACTTATGAGAAATCATATATTAAATTATCAAAAAATTAAGATACAAAAATAATTTTTTTATGAATTTCTTGACCATCTATACTTGAAATTTAAAGATAAAACTTAGATACAAACAATATACTATAATAGTTGATTAAAACTACTTCATGTAATTAACTAAAATAAGAATAAAAAAAAAAACGCGGAGAATGTTTTCTCTACATTAGTTTCATAATATTCGCTCCGACATTAAATCAAACGACACAACAACTACACATGAATGATTCTGCTGAACATAACGCGTAAATCGGAAAGAGAAATAAAAAATTGTGTGTCTATATAATATTTTATATTCCTATCAAATGTCTAATACGTACCTTCATTGCGGCTCAAGTTTAGAGCCAGTTAATGTTAAAGGGTTTTAGGTGTTAAGGGGGCTGAGGCGTAATCCAATCTATGGAGTAAAAATTGGGCATTATTTATTTCAGTTAATGGGTCTTGTGAATGTGTTGAAAGTAAATGAACATTAGTGTGTATAATTCGTAGTACCGATCACGTTATATAAAGGCATCATAGTGACCGGACATGTAGGTCTGCATTTTACATAAGCACATGCATCATGTCACCACAATATATTACTTTATAAAACTACAAACACTTTTTTCAAAAATTACTGTCCGTGACTTAAATCACTATGCTCAGTTAGTCAATCACATGAAATTTGATGGTAAGAACATAATCTGTGTTTTGTTGAGAGTTTTTTTTACGATACTTCAGTTTTTAAATGAGTTATGAGCATTTTTAATTTACATTTATTATACATGCTATAACTTACATAAAAACTGAATTATCGTAAAAACTCCGATAATGTTCTTACCATAAATTATTATTATAGGTCGATTCACTCTAATTTTTAAGCTAACAGCATAAAACTTGAACTTCTGAGCGTAAATTTGGTATGTTACGCAATAGTAAGACGAAAACTACACATAATATGGGTGTGGCGTCCTCTTATTTGAAAGTTTTCCAGTTTTACAACAAATTTACAAATTGGCTATTTGAAATTGTTAAGCAAAAGTTTTTATCAGACTAAAATTTTTAATTTCAGTATTAATAAATTTAAAATGTTATACTTATGTGCAGACCAAGCGTATTTTTTATAGTTGTCTACTATTGTAAAAATGGTTCAATAAAACTCTTAGGGGCTGTCATTGTAGAATGTATTGTAACTATGCCCTGGTATCAGATACAAAGGTATAGACGAAGTGTCATTGAATTCAGTATATAAGTGAAAAGTATATGTACGGGCCGGGAACAAACAATAATAGGCCGTGGAGCCCAGTCACCAAACTACTTCGCACGCTCACTCACACACGGTCGGTGTGTAGTGGTGTTATAGCTCCACTAGCGTTGGTTGGGTTCGCCGCGCAAATACTAGTGAGCTATGTGGTGTGATTATGCGTGTTGGTGTGTATATGTGTGTGTGTGTCATAAATTGAGCGAACATTTTGTATGTTAGGCGTTTGTAAGACGGAGAAAACACTGCGGGTGTGGCGTCCTGTAATGTAGTTTTTATTTAAAAGTTTTTCAAATATTGTTATGTTTGTTAAATTAAGTAAAGTGTATTTAAGTATTTACGGTGGGGTACGATTTGGTTTGTTTTGTGCGCATCCATATTCTATCGACGAATGAAATTCCAACGTGCTAAAATGTAACAATTATTATTGATAATCATATCGAACAATACAGTAATAATGACCTATTTTGCCTATACAATACGCCGGCCAACACTTTATGATTGAGCAAAATGCAGGTTTTTAATACTACCTGTACAATTATTAATATTATAATTTTTGATTCGTTGCTACAGTCATAAACAAAGCGTTATAAATTAAAATCCCACCTTAAGATTTTTTTGTAATTTGTCAGTAGTTTTTCGCGTGGCATTAAATAATTATTGAGAAAATCGAAAAATTACCTCTCTAAAGTACCATCTTGATCCAATTTGCTAAAAGATAAGGTATTATGTGTTGAAATCACATATCATTGTTATCAACAGTTAGTTGTAGACAAACAAAGTTTCGGCGGTAACGGAATACAACAAGTCTTAACAACTTACTGATTTTTTGTGCTGTTTGATGAAATGGTATTATCAATAAATAAATAAATTCAATATTTTACTTTGCAGGTCCCCGGTTGCGTAATTACTTAATACATATCACGGGGCGTCGCGACTTCCATCGTCCAAGTTTTGTAAGTTTTGCTATCTTTTTTCAAAACTTGAATCCTTAGTCTGCGTCTGGTTATAGGTACCAGTGGTTTCTATATCCAAGTCCAGAAACAGTCTGACGTCCGTTGACCTGTCAGTTTTGGGAGCGTTTTTGGTCTTGTTGGCGTTCACGGCAAATAGCTGGTTGATCACGGATGGGAAATTAAAGAACCCAGAATTGGAAATACTCGGTTAGTATAGCTGGGTGTTAGTATATATGTGCGCTCACATAGAAGTTCGCATTTTTTTTATGGTCCTTCCTGTAAAGTAGAGATTCTTTTCCTGTCGTAAAACGAAAGATTTCAGCCCGAATATAAATCTAGCTATAAATGCTCGATAAAATCTGTGTTGGGGTTTTAAAAATTGCGTTAAAATATCTTTATTTTGGTTCAAAAATTGTTTGTTGGTACTTCATTTTTTACGGTCTTGTACCATATTAAAAAAGGTTAGGTCAGGTCATTAATTGGTATAATATATGCATATAAAACACTTTGCAATATATTACATGTATAAAGTGTATATATCCTCACAACGACTAAGACATATTATGGAATATTAAGTATAAGATATTGTTTGTTTTGAACATTTTTTATTATTATAATAGTGATTATAATGTAAATTTTAATTTTAATAAGTATAAACTTAAAAATTAAAATAACAAATTCACAAAGCAAAAATATCTCAAATATTTTTCAATCGATAGTAAAAAAGACTATAGGAATATTAAAATATAATTTTATTTAAAATAATTCAAAAGTTGGTTTCCAGGGTTACCAAGAATTTTTATTATAATAGTTATAACTATCCAAATTTGTTTGTTCTTTTTTATTAGTATTATAATTTATTATAAATACTATAGATCACTCACTGTGGTGCAAAATATGTTGCGCTTATTTAGTCAGAAACTGACTAGAGGGCCATGTTATAAGATGGAATATCTTAACTTTAGATTACCTATCTTATCTTGTTTCTGGCATTTAACACCAAGATCGTTAACGCAGCATATTTTGCACCTATATGCAGTGGTATTAATAATATTAAATTTTAATAACATTTTGTTAAATAATTAGTGTCAGAAGTTTCTGAAATTAATAATGTTAAGTTATGCATCTATACTACCAACGATGAAAAGTAAATGAAATTGCGTATTTATTTTTTAATAACAATTTGTTTAACTGTTCACATCCATATGTCCATGGGTAGTATGTTTTAAAGGTTTTGAGGACCCTCGTCATTGGCACTATACAAGATTCAATAATTGTTGGTGGGTGTTTGAAGTAGAATATTGTATTATCTCTGATATTATATTTCAAAAAATGACTTGTTTTTTTTTTACTTTTCATCCATAATAAATAAAGTTTTATACTTTAATGTGAAATTTAAAATTTATACAAATTGTTTTTCCTTAGATTTTTATATTGCTATTCAGTTTTTCTTTACGGCTTGATTTCTCTTAACAGTGTTAAGGTTTATTCTACACTACACTTTATATGTATCCAAATTAGAGCTTATGAATGTTATGTTCAAATTGTATCAGCTGGAATACTCAACATAGCTGCAGGTCAAACATTGTATTATGTTGTCTTATAATTTGTAACATACCTATAAGTGTGTTAAAAATATTATTTTCAGCTGTATGCAGTAATATTACTCTGGTAATATTTGGAATATATGGAATCAGCAGAGAATGGATGCCAAATTGGGAACACAACGATATATGATTGAGCTATGGAGTAGCAGTCACAGGAACTATTGCCCTTTATGTTAGTGGAGTATTGTGTGTATAATTATTTTCTCTCTTGGTCAAGTTGAACACAGATCCACAATATATTATTTTTGATGTCGGTCTAAAGTTTAAACGTTAATGAAATTCATAAAGATTGATAAAATTACAAATTTTTCGACTGTCTACCAAAGAAAAGATTAAAGAAACCCATGCATGTATATATCCCTGCATAGTGCATTACCTTTGACGACTTGTCGTGATCAATGAACACAGAGGCGTGACAAAAAATAGTATGCGTGGCACGTGCGGTAATGCAATTTCAGTCTTTAGTGAAATACGACTAGCTACACACGTCGCCCGCAACTGAAATGGCTCACTTCCAGGCTTTGCCACACAATATAGGTACTGTTGTATATACCTACAAGTAATACCTGAAGTACCTTCAATGACGTTATATACCTAAATTATTATTTTTTTTTATTCCCGCGGCAACTTAGGCCATTGGGTGGTTTTTACTGTGGGGGTGGGAATACTGTACATTTTAAACACGTGTGTTTTTTGATTTCGGCAGATTTTCTAGTTGGTACATGTAAGTGCCTGCCATGCCCGGGTGGGGGATGGTGGCACTTTTCTCCGAACACCTGAACTTACACGAAGAAAAATTACGCCTGCGGCCGGCATCGAAGCGGTGTGCGTTTGCAACCGACGCATTTATCATCTCGGTTACTCCGTCCCCCATTATAATTATTATTATAATATTATTATGACGTATAAACAGTGAACACTATGTCGTATATAGCATTGATATTATATCAACTCGTATGACATGTACATTTGGGATATGTGAGCAGTAAATTAACATTATTGTGTGTTACAGAGAATCACAATACATCGAGAAAAATGAAATATATTCTTGTTTGCACAACTATATAAAAACTACTCATAAGGGTAGTAATTAAATCATATATCCTGAAGTTTGATTGTAATTTCGAAAAAAATAGTTGATGTAAATTTAAAATTGACTTCCTCAAAAATCTAGATATGTTTTCAAAGAATTTATACATAATAATTGTTATATTAAAAATTGAAATAGTATTGTGTGCACACAGTATGTTAAATACTATATTTTGCGCATAATTGTATGCGTAAATAGATGTTTTTACATAAGCTAGTTGTTCTATGCAAAGTTTATGCCATTATTAAAAGTGCAAACTGTACATATTTATTAAGAATTAATTGATGAAAACGTACAAATGCTTTTACTGGATATTTGAAAATAAAATTGAGATTTTATACAGTAGTGTGAGACGATTGTATTAAGTCATTAGCTTCATAGTCGTAAATGGCTCTTTGAGTAGCCATTTTTTCTCGTTTAACCTTGTATATCACTTTATTTTTTTACACAAAATTTCCATTTGCAAAAATATTTTTTAAATTTGCATTTATAGAAAAAGCCTTATGACGATTCAAAAATCTTGGGCCATTTAAAAATATTTTAATGATTATTAGTATACATATTATATTAAGTATGATCAAGGCTTCAAAGTATCACAGCTTATCAAATTGTGAAAAAAATTTTATATTTGTAAAAAATTATCGGTGAAGGTATGCAACTATAAAACCGATATTTTTCAGACCTTTGTTATGCGTCCAAATATTGATAAAGCTATTCCAAGCTTTTTTTAATTTCACAGAAATTTTACATGAGTAGGTACTATGATAAAGTAAGGACAATGAGCTGTTCAACATTTTTAGTTTAGTAAGAGTTACCAGTAAGAGTTTCTATTAAAATTTAGAAACAAAAATAATTTTTTTAGGAATTTCTAATGCAAAATAATTTGAAGTTTTCCGTAGTTTGACCAATTTTGTCAAAAATTCTAAATCCGCAGACGCTCATAAAAATTACCATGTATTTATGCTCAACTTTTTTTTTTCTAATTTCCACAAACAACTTTCGAGGAAAATTGTATTAAATTTTCAAGTTTTTTAACCAAGGAAAATATTTTTATTGACATCAATAATTTTAAAGAAAAATAATAAAAATCGAAATTGTGTTATGCTTATAAATAACTCGAAAAGAGTCAAAATATTTTTTAAATTTTATGGTGTGTAAAAATGCTAATATAAACATTTGTAGAGGTTATTTCTCCTTGGGTCGGGGATTTTTCTTCAGGGTATTTTTATTCCGCTATTACCTATCTGTATGTTATAGTTAAGTGCACAGTTATACTGAAGAACTTTGTGTAATAATCTTACCAAATACAAAATAATTGTCAAAATACTAAATAATGTTTTTAAATAATAACACATTTATAGGTAGAAAAAAAATATTAGCTATGAGAAGAAATTGTTTAATTAATAGTACTCTAAATTCTTGATTTAACAAATAATTGGTAATTTTTGGAGATCGGGTACATATACTACATAATCATACTCTTAACAAGTACATATGAGGTAGTATTTAGTCCAAATCACTTGACAAGACTATTATGATTCTGTTTAGATAAAAAAGTAGATTTTATTTTATTAACTTAAGAATACTCAGAATAATAAATAAGTATCAACTCAAATGTATTCAATTACACAAGTTTATATTAGTCATCACAGTGAATTCTAAACTTTGGTGACTAATAATAAACAATAATATACTTTAATATACTCGGTCTTTTACGCTCTTAGCCACACTTCTGTAATATATAGCAGAATTCTATAACGATATTGTAGTTGATTTGATTAACCTGTTGCCGTGTGCGCCTTCTTCATCGCCTGCACTATTTCCCTGTTGGTATTTATTGTAAATTGTGATGATTCATAAAGTTATGAATAATTGAATACATTTGAGTTTGTTACTTTATAAGTACAAACTTTATTTGTGATCGATTACAATTTATTTTTTCCTATAAGAGAACAAATTATGTTCACCATATTTATGAAAATATTTTTAAATGTAAACTTTTTTACAACACCAAGGCATATTAGGTGCATGTAATCTATGGGTACAGCAGATACTGGTTCAAAATTTGGGAACCTTTCCATGATTGTTTCCCCTGTATGATGCTCTTGGTCGGTTTTATTTAAAAACTCGGTATTTGTTCTTTTAATAAATTATATTTCTAGGAACCAAATTCTATTAATAATATATTCACCTTCTTGGATACATGTAGTGCAAGACGAATAACCAGAATGTCCATTAATATATAACACACTTGCTTTTGCAACTGCATCAAATAAAAACATAGTTATTTTGAACAATACAGATTTATCTTTAATATTTAAGCCTTGAGTTGTTAATATTACAGACTCGTCAACACATTCTTCAAGAAAATCATTAAAACTTGATGGCTTATCATTTCCATGATAGATACCGATTGGAAATGTATTAGGAGACATTTTAACATTATTAACTATACATAAAACATTTTAACATTGCGTGTAATAGTATTTCTAGGTGTATGTACAAATATCCTAGGATCTTTAAGAGTATTCTCTAGCCCAGGTATCAAGCATATAATTTTTAGTAACTCTCTTAAAGACAAATATGATATTTTACAAGGAACAGCCCAGAGTTTAAGTTTCTCAGTTATTTGTTGTGATAATAATAAATCATCTTGTATGTCACTAGAAATTGTGTAGCGAACAACAATGATGCTGTCTTCTGGTGGTGTATTGCAATAAGTATTTACATTTGTATTGGTTGTTATTTCTGAAATATTATTTGATGAACAGTGTACTCTAGGTTCAAATTGATGTTCAAATAACAAAATGTCATTAGATTGAGAGGCATGAACATTTAGTGGGAAATTACTATTATTCACTCCTGGGGCTGGTGGTTTTGACAAACTATTATTTTCAGTAGTGACAATACTATATTTTGTTCTTAATAAGGCTAGATTATGTAAGTCATTTTTTATAATTCTATTTCTCTTCCATTTTAAAAACCCAGATTGTTTACTCATCTTTGGAAGTATACACTGATCATAAATAAATTGATACTTACTTAATATTAAGTAGATAATATATCTTATAACATATTCTTGATTCTTGAACAATTAATGTTGATTAAATACACCACTCACGTGTTCAGTCAAAACTGTATTTACATATAGTATAAAAAATCCATTCGTTACAGTGGAAAATTAACTGTCGAACACTATAATAATATATTATGTCAAACACATTTATTTGTAATTCGTTTACACATTAGAGTTATCTACAGTACTCTGCTACTCATGTGATCTTCAATAAACTACCCTCAACAATAGGGTTACTTAGGTTTTGTGTACTGTATAATAATATAACTATTTTAGACATTTAATAAAATTTATTATTTATTATTTATATTTAATTATTGTATACGTTGCTAAGTCGTGTTCGATTGTGTTGGTTTATGAACGCAGGTCATAAGTTTCTAGGACCTTTAAAATATAACTTAAAAAACTTTATTTATATCAGTCCAACAACCCGGTCCTGAAGACCAGTTTGTGTAGAGGGAAAAGCCAACTACTCCTTATAACTGGATAGGATTAGGTATAAAATTAATATTGACAGCCACTTGGTTTAACCAAGCAGGTGTGTTGCACTATTTTTGGTATTTTTTTAATTGTTAATACATATGAGATTTTTGTATCAAATTATCTAAAATGATAAAATTATTTTGTGTAATCTCATGCCATGTTTAATTATGTACAATTTTTTTTTGAAACTTTAAATTATTGTTTCCTTATGTTAAGATGTGCGTATTCATGGTTGTATACTTACTCCATTGGTTAGTTATGTATTTGTATATGTGTGAAATCAAAATAAACAATTTTCTAATGTGCCAGTTTCTTTTTATGCAATGTAATGACTAGATTTTTTGAAAAATTATATAAAATGATCTCCGTTCAACATTGAATTAGTATTAACTATTAAAATATACTATTATAGAACTTAAAAATATTTAGAAAAGATTTCCAATATTTTTAGTATAATTATGTGAATTTCATTATCTAAAAGTAATATTTTTTTCTCAATAAAGTAATCATTACTTAAAACAAAAAAAATTATAACTAGGCCGTTCTTAAATCGAGTTGGGGAAGAGAATTATTCGTATATTTCTTAATTGGTATGTGTTTAAATTTAATTCTTATCAATGGGAATATATATATATATTTTATTGGGATAGTAAAAAATTCTTTGTTATATTATTAGCAGTTAAACATTATTGTTATATGATTCAAATTATTTTATTCATGTTCATAAATCTCTGTACACATAATATATAAAATATATATATGTATATACTTTTTTATGTTTATGTGTATAATGTAATTTAAATTGCTATAATAAATTATAATTATAATTATTATGGACATCTTGTATTGTTTTATTCTATACGTTTTAGTGGTATGCTTAATAAACGGTATGTTTGTTATATGAGTGACTCAAATTATGAAGAATCAAAACATTTTTAAAATTTTTGACGTTTGGACACGTTGAACCCTTTTGAAATGGACATTTTTAAATTCCATAGCCGTCATAATTCTCAATAAAATTATTCTTCAATTTATCTAAAAGTCGTTGTTCATTTTTACCTATCTGTGATTTCAAATTTCAAATTAGCTTTTTCATCATAATTCTATGTGTATTCTTTATTTCCTAAATATTTAAATGTAAAATCATTTTTTTTATAAAATCATATTCTCCATATTGAATATGTGAATATTCCATAATAAAAAGTGGAACAAATCAGAATATTTTATATAGTTCTATCTAGATTTGCTATTTTGCTAAAGTGTTTAACATTATCTTGACTCATTAGTAATAATTTCATAGAATTCAATAATTTACTTAATAAATATTTGCATGTATAATTTTTTGTTGGTTTGTGTTAATAAAATTATAGAATTTATAACTTTTAGATTTTAAAACTTTAATGCAGTAATATTTTACAAGTTAATTATACAAAAGCACCTCTTTTAAGGGCTTATGAATGCCTTATAATTTTGACAAACTATTATTTTCAGTAGTGACAATACTATATTTTGTTCTTAATAAGGCTAGATTATGTAAGTCATTTTTTATAATTCTATTTCTCTTCCATTTTAAAAACCCAGATTGTTTACTCATCTTTGGAAGTATACACTGATCATAAATAAATTGATACTTACTTAATATTAAGTAGATAATATATCTTATAACATATTCTTGATTCTTGAACAATTAATGTTGATTAAATACACCACTCACGTGTTCAGTCAAAACTGTATTTACATATAGTATAAAAAATCCATTCGTTACAGTGGAAAATTAATTGTCGAACACTATAATAATATATTATGTCAAACACATTTATTTGTAATTCGTTTACACATTAGAGTTATCTACAGTACTCTGCTACTCATGTGATCTTCAATAAACTACTCTCAACAATAGGGTTACTTAGGTTTTGTGTACTGTATAATAATATAACTATTTTAGACAATTTAGTTAGAAAATTTCAAGCTTCAACCGCTAGATGGACAATCTGTTGAAAATCAATAACTCTACGTATTGTATCCAGATTTATAAATGAGGTACCTAGTTTTATGTTTGGATGAATCAATTCTTAATAGCCTGGTGAATATTTATATATATATAGACATAAACTACGATTCTGTTATATTTTATATATTTTTTGGAACCAATTCAATTTAATTGGTAAAATTTCATCGACTTTTCATCACAAAATACATTGTAATCTATATATTATTAATTAATACTTTGGCATATACTTTTTTCCCCATGAATACGTCAGTAATTAAAAACAGTGTTTAACAAAAGTTCTAATAAATTTCTTAATAACTAAGTAATTTTCCTGTTTCTTGATAAAATATGTCCAGTGTGATTAAATAGTTTTTACTAAGAATTATGCATATAAATATTAATATAATACCATCAGCTATCAATAAATTTTATTAGGGATCAAGTTTACGATTTTCATTTCTAAACCAGCGTTTTAATTATCCTGTGTTCATATTTTGTTCTACATTTGCAAAGAAAATTTATTTGATTGAATTTTATGAGATAAAATTTTTAAAAATATATTTTTAATGTTTTCTTTATTTTCTATCTTAAATAAATGTTGAACCCATATACTGCTTTAAAATAAATTGATTGGTAAGAGGTCTATGGTTTTTAACTTCTGTATGTGTTCATACACTATTAATAATTTACAAAGTATAAAATATTTTAGAAAAATAAAATTATTAGAAAATTCCAAAATAAGTATTTTATAATGTATTTTATTATTATTTATGTTGCGATCAAATGTTTCATACTGAAGGTGATATTGGTGCTGTGTTTGGTCTTGGATTTTCTCCGTTTTCTGGTGGTCCATTCAGATGGGTTGAATGCTATGTTGCTGATAAGCTTGTGTCAAAAATGCAAACATTCCAAAACGATTATGGTCTACCATTTAAAAGTTGTCAATTATTGTGAGATTACACTTAGGTTAAATCCAAAAAGTTTTATTCATCCTAAGTGAAGAGCAACCATATATTAAATATTAATTCTTAATAACTCAAAAATTGATTTGGTTTTCTAAAGTTTTACTTAAAATCTTAATAATAAATACCATAAGAGATTATGGATTACGTATGTACTCCTGTGCTAGTGATATTATAAGGTTTTTAATCATTAGAGCAAAATAATTTCATAAAAATGTAGTTTAAATTGCTTACACAAATGTGATGTATTTTACCAATGTTGTGTAAATATTGTGCGACTTCCATGTGATGATGGCATGCGCTCCAAGCCATAGATGTTAATCCCTCCTATCGGTCTATTGTTTTTTTTTGTTCAAAAGCATTGGAGCCATAGGTATAATTATTTCAAAAATGAAAAACTGATAATACATTAATAATTATTATTTACATTTGCATTTGCAGCACCTTTGTGGTAGATTAAGTTTCTCTAAGACAAATTAGTTTTGGACCTAAGTATTTAAGTGTAAATACCCAGATGATTAATACTGAGAGCGTTATATCCAAAAGCCTTTCATAAATACGATATGTACAAATTTAAAATAATGAAATCAAAGGATCATGTTAGTACATTTTCCATAATATGAGGGGTACAATAAATAAGATGCATATTGTTTGTTATGCATCGTTAACATATTTTTAATTAAAATCAAATTATAATTTATTTATTTTACAATACATTCATAAAAATAATTGTAAATTATAATTTTATATTTTCAATATTAAGCATTTAGTTATATAATTGTAATTAAGTTGATTTTTTTTTATTTATTGTCACCTACCAATATATTGTATAAAATCTACTCTTTACTTTTAAAAATGTATAGAAAACAATGAACTTATTTCTTACAAGATATTTTATTATTAAAAATGTAGAATAATTTCATTTTCGCCCAATTAACTTTTTTTTTTTCTAATTTCCACAAACAACTTTCGAGGAAAATTGTATTAAATTTTCAAGTTTTTTAACCAAGGAAAATATTTTTATTGACATCAATAATTTTAAAGAAAAATAATAAAAATCGAAATTGTGTTATGCTTATAAATAACTCGAAAAGAGTCAAAATATTTTTTAAATTTTATGGTGTGTAAAAATGCTAATATAAACATTTGTAGAGGTTATTTCTCCTTGGGTCGGGGATTTTTCTTCAGGGTATTTTTATTCCGCTATTACCTATCTGTATGTTATAGTTAAGTGCACAGTTATACTGAAGAACTTTGTGTAATAATCTTACCAAATACAAAATAATTGTCAAAATACTAAATAATGTTTTTAAATAATAACACATTTATAGGTAGAAAAAAAATATTAGCTATGAGAAGAAATTGTTTAATTAATAGTACTCTAAATTCTTGATTTAACAAATAATTGGTAATTTTTGGAGATCGGGTACATATACTACATAATCATACTCTTAACAAGTACATATGAGGTAGTATTTAGTCCAAATCACTTGACAAGACTATTATGATTCTGTTTAGATAAAAAAGTGGATTTTATTTTATTAACATAAGAATACTCAGAATAATAAATAAGTATCAACTCAAATGTATTTAATTACACAAGTTTATATTAGTCATCACAGTGAATTCTAAACTTTGGTGACTAATAATAAACAATAATATACTTTAATATACTCGGTCTTTTACGCTCTTGGCCACACTTCTGTAATAAATAGCAGAATTCTATAACGATATTGTAGTTGATTTGATTAACCTGTTGCCGTGTGCGCCTTCTTCATCGCCTGCACTATTTCCCTGTTGGTATTTATTGTATATTGTGAAGATTCATAAAGTTATGAATAATTGAATACATTTGAGTTTGTTACTTTAATAGTACAAACTTTATTTGTGATTGATTACAATTTATTTTTTCCTATAAGAGAACAAATTATTGTTCACCGTATTTTACCAATGTGTAAATATTGTGCGACTTCCATGTGATGATGGCATGCGCTCCATGCCATAGATGTTAATCCCTCCTATCGGTCTATTGTTTTTTTTTGTTCAAAAGCATTGGAGCCATAGGTATAATTATTTCAAAAATGAAAAACTGATAATACATTAATAATTATTAAATACATTTTCCAATAAATTCTGTCAAAACTGTCTTGTTCTACTGTTCTAGTGTATACATATTTGCTCATATTTGTATGCGTTTATGTTTGTGTTTAAAACTTTTAAGTCTCTAAGTCTAGCGACTACCATTAGTCTTTAATAACTTTTAATTTTTAATTAATGTAACAACATCCAAGCCCTAATTAGGTTAGGATTAGATAATGTAAAGTATGATCAATGTTCATTTAAGTTTTATTAATTTATCTAGGGTTGTGGAAATGTTAGGTGTTAAATTTTTTTATTAGTTATGACCTTACCCAAATCCTGCAAAAATTTGCACTATGGAAATTTGTTCATACTCTAGTAAAATTATTGATAACTAATGTGTTTATTGCCTTTGATAATTTAATATTGAATTGATGTCCATTATTTAGTCTATTCACACACAAGATAGTTTTGATATAAAATGCAAATTATACATTATACAAAAAATATATCCCAGGATACCTAATAATTATAAATGCTAAGTCGGGTAGGCACTATGAACAATGGGCTCTGGGCCTATAGCCCTGCAAACAGATTAACAATACAGGACTCACTTCTTCGATTCACAAAAAGTTGATAGTGTTTTATCAAATAAGGGAGGAAGTTAAAATTATCAAAATTGTAACACAGTGTAAAATAGTAAAACCTAGAGAGTTTTAAAAAAAAATATTTTTAAATTCCTAATACTTCCCGAATTATTAACTAGTTCACGATAAAAAAATCACCCTGTATAAGTTATAGCCTATAAAACAGCATATTGTAAGTACTTGCTATCTTTATTTTGTGTACATAAAGAATTTTTAGAAGAAACTAAATTGAATATTTAAAGGTTTTTAGTGTAGAACTAGTTTTAAGGAATCAGGGTTGAAAGTCAAAACTTATTATTTATGTTGACTTTCAAAAAGCAAGCAATTCAAGTAGGTATGTCAAAATATTTATTTAAACAACTATTCACTTTTGAATAATTGCAAGTTGTTTAGTTTGTTATTTTAAGTGTTTCTACATATCTACTGAGTTTCCTAAATTAAAGTTATTGTAAAAAATAGAAAAAGTCAAATAAGAAGAGAAAGTTTTGTCGGCCATTACAAAAATTTTAAAATTTCTAAAGACACTTTACTGCATAGAGTATTAAGTAAGTTACTTTAGTATAATATTATTGCTGTTAAATGTCCACCATAATTAATGAACAACTGTTCAATAATATTTTAATTCAATTTGTTCTAGAAGAACAAAATAATCAGTTTTATTCAAATCTTACAACATTCAACAAGCAAATGTATATTAACGCCATGAATCAAATGAACAAAATTGACCAACAATTTGACAAATCTCAAGTATTACTTCAAGATACTGTGACTAACTGGAAGTATATTGAACAAAATGTGTCGCACATCAAACGTAAGGTGACTGATATACTGGCTGAGGAGTATATTCCAAAAATTAAATTTTGAAGCGTTTCTTTATAGAATAAAAATTGTAAACATAAATAAAATAAAATAATTATTACTTTATAATTCCATACAGAAAAAAATGTATTAGTATATTATTTTATTATACTAATACAATAATTGAAAATAACCTCACCAATCTTTAAATAATTACATTTTCAAAAGGTACAACAGGAAATGTAATATTATTATAGGATACAAACTATTATTTTTGTAAGCCGTCAATAATAATAATAATAAAAAAAAAAAAAAACTGGAAAATAAAGTGAATGACAGATTTATAACATCTGAATATATTAAGAAGTTGTTTAAACAGCAGCTCGACGTTGTATAGACATTTCGCCTTTTGATAGGTAAGACAAGGTGATACAAAATTGACTGTTGTCTGACGTTTTCTTAACCAAAATCTGTAATATAGAAATGATTTACAGATTTTATTTTTGTTATAATACCATTTTTTTTTAAATATTCAACTTTTTTTATTAATTTAATAACTTACACTTCCGTTGCCAATGGCATGTATAACAGCTGGGAATTTTTCCATATGTCTTCCTTCGACAAAAACAGGTTGTCCTCGATGATACCTAAAATTATAATAATTCTTATCTTAGGAAACATATACTAAACTAAATTTTTCATACCATCTTTTTTCAAACAACAGTTTTCCATCTTCAATTCGCGTATTTGGAATAGCTGATGATCCTTCAGTAACTGAACTCCGACATTTTTTAGGACTCATGTTACTTGCAGTTGATGAACTAGTACTCGGAAGACACCCTGAAAAATAATTTTGAATAATACTTTATACTATAATACTATACTACATACTATCAAAATGTAATTGTAAATTTAACCAACCTGGTCTCCAAATGGATGAATAATTTACTGTATCACGTGTTTTGACTGTAGGGGTTATTGTGGTAGAAGTAGATGCTATTGAAGCCAATGAGTCTTGAATAAGTTTTACATCCTGTTCAATTTCATGTTCCTGCAACAAAAAATACTTATCTGATACAGGTGGGGGTTTGCGAAGTTTTCCTCGGGGTGTTGGCTCCACTGGGTCATTTGGTCTTCTTCTCAGTTTCCTTGTCATAGCAGGCTTTTGATTTGACGAGCTAGGAGCTGAAAACCACCCAAATATTATAAAAAAATAAAATAATATACTGTATAAAAGGGTTTTTAATACATACAAAGTTCCATGTTTAAATTGTCATGTTCTATAGCTTTTTTCTTTTCGTTTAATTCTGATATCAAAGTCTCAGTGAGTTGAGCATTACGATCTTCAAACTCTTTGTGAGCTAGACGCCATTCTTTATTAAATTCTCTTTCAATGTCATCAAACAAACAGTCTCGCCTCAAATCAGTCATCATTAGTCTATTGATAAATTATTAAAACAATTATTTGAATCATGATTTTACTGGCATTATACTAGATAGAAAAATAAATATTAACATACTCATTTTTATGCTGTGCATCCAATTTTTTCAATTGCTTTACATATTCCCCATGTGTCCCATCACGCAACTGCTGTAGTTGCTTTTGGATACCGGCCAATTTGTCCTGGTAGACCCTAAAATAATAATAAAAAAATTCAAATGCAAATTGTTTAGCGACTGCCAACACAATTAAGTTGTGCATCGCGGGAAAATGAACAACTCACTGCTCCTGTATTTCAGTGTGTTTCTCACGGTATTCTTTGCCTTCTTCTGGAAAACAAAAACTAAATAATGAAGTTTTATGTGAATGTTTATTTCATATAACTTCGTTGCATACCATCTGAGTTAGGTAGATCTTTGTTCTCGATTTTCGCACTGTTGTTGTCATCGTCGTCCATTGAAAACGTCAAAGATGGCGATATGTTACTGTCGTGGAAAGAGATTGTGTGTCTCCAACTCTGTTCGCGTCTACGAAGTTGATTTAACAGTTCGGCCGCTCGTTATAGTAACGATCGAATGCTTCGTGCAGAACGACCAAAAAGTAAATTATTACTATATAGGTATAATAAAGAATAATTATAAATAATAATTTATAATGGGTAATGAATACCCACAATCAGTGCAATCACAGTATATAACAATCAAATTGGACACTGATCACATTTTACTCAGGTGGCATGGGACAATGGCTTGAGTCAGTCTACTAAGGATTACAGTAGGGACAGTTCAACAGAACAGTTTGACCAGTTTTCACTGCAAAAAAGTGGAACCCATTTTTACAACGATGATACTTTTATACAATAGTAAATAATATTCAACAATTATTATAACTATTTTACATTAGTTTATCATGGTTATAACTACTTATATGTAAGATAAATTATTGCAGATAATATTACTATTAAAACATTTTTTTTTTTTTTTTTTAAATGCCTATATGTTCTGAGCACTCAGTGCAAAGCCACCCGTCCCCCGTCCACCTTTCATTTAGATAATACCTAATTCGTATAGCATTTTATTGCATTTATTTGGTGGATGATAAGGAGGACTGATAACTGATGAGGTGACACAAAATTGTGATTTTTTTTTACGATGTACCTAATACAAACAATTTATGATAAGTCTATTATTTTTCGCTGCAACCACCCTAACTTTAAGGTCTAGTTACACTTTTGACTGTAGATATTCCAATATTTGCTACTTTGAAATAAAAAGAAAATTATGAAAATAGGTAGTGAAATTTACAGTATTTGATAACATAAGTATAATAAATTAAGAAGTCCTAAAAAGGTAAGAATCGGTTAATAAACAACATATCATTACAGAATAAATCACTCGGGCATTTTGGTAATCAATAATTCAAAAACTTTGTACGTACCTTTTATTAAAATTTGTGT
Organism: Metopolophium dirhodum; assembly: GCF_019925205.1. Classification (NCBI taxonomy): domain Eukaryota; kingdom Metazoa; phylum Arthropoda; class Insecta; order Hemiptera; family Aphididae; genus Metopolophium; species Metopolophium dirhodum. The sequence goes on from NC_083560.1 coordinate 6,697,818, forward strand.
TACGGTCGAGGACGGTCGTTTTGCGCCACGTAGCTGCGGCCTCGTGACCGTCGATATCTGAGATGCACGATTCTCGGTCGAAAAACACAATATGGAGATAGACGACGAGGTCGCGCAGATCAATGCTTCCTGTTGGCGAGTAAAAACACGAGGGAGAGACTAGCGGCGGCTCGGGCTGCCAAGACGCTGGTCGGCGTCGTGGCAGGCCTGGCGGTGATGCCAACCGCGGCAGTGCGGCCGACGAGAGGGAGTACTTTGGCGGTGATCTGCCATAGTATGCAATGTGCACAAATATGTATAGATAATATCATGAACAACAATGCTATTGTTATCAGTATTTTTGTTATTTTTTATAAAACTAACAACTAACAAGTGGTAAAAAATAACAATATTATTGAAACAAGTCTTCTTTACAGGTAGTAAAATATAATCTAAGTACATTAATACTACAAGTTACTCACAATTTTTATAAAATACTCCATCAATATGTCAGATAAAGCGACGCTTGTTTTGGGTGAAGCTTCTGAATCCGATGATGAAGACTTTCAACAAGTTGAGGTAATATCAGATATACAGTGTTATTGTTATATTCAAAAAATATATGGCTATAAAAGAATAATGATTCATTTCAGAATTCAAGAAGTGGAATGGGCGAGAGTGACTAAACAGAGTTTGATACTTATTCCAAATATCGAGCAAGTAATTCAAATACGTCAAAACATTTATTTAAACAACCATTCACTTTTGAATAATTTCAAGTTGTTTCGTTGGTTATTTTAAGTGTGTCTACACCAATCGCTTTTCCTAAATGAAAGTTTGGTCGGCCATTCCAAAAATGCTCAGTGATCATAGTTTCTCAGTGAAACTAGTGCTTAAGTTGTGTTGTATTATGATTATGTTACCTATTTATTATTTAAATGTTCTTTAAAGTTTACACACAGATTTTGCACATCTCTTATTTAAACAATTGGTTCAAGCTGTTATCACACATATCATTTGTGAAATTGTAACTATTTTACAAGATTTGTTGTCAAATACTTTACCAGTTAGGATGGTTGGCTTGAGCTGTGAAAAGATATATATTGAAGATGTTGCTGATATACTGTTGAAAGAATTGGGATGTCCTACAGTACGTACATTTATTGATCATAGTAATATTAATTATCAAATTTAATTAAATATGTAAATTATAGGTTTACTGGTCGTCAAATCTGTTACCACACATGGAACTAACTTTTCAACAAGGAACAACAAACTTCATTGAAAGAAGACTAAGTGAATACCAATTACCTTCAGTTGCACTCTGAATCGTGTTTGGGAATAAAATTATTTGTCAATGACTTATTTATCATTATAAGAAAACTTTATTTTTAAATTTTATTATAAAAATGTAAGGTATTCAAATTCTTAATAAATTATACTATCATACTTTTCATATTAGTTTAATTGTAATGCAAAAATTAGAAATGTTTGACTAATTTGTTGTAATTTATTGTTATACTTGCAGCAGTTATTTGTACATACTAAATAAGAAATTCTTAGTAAGTAAGAAGAAATAAATTGTAATATAATATAAGATATAAATGTAGGCGTATAAAACAATCAAAACATTTTGTTTTTTATGTCTATGCATAAAACAGAACTTTAAACTAAATCTTATGATAAATATGTTGCTTTAAACTTTTTTAACATAAGTTTTATCGTTTTTTATTTAAATTTTATTATGATTAGAGTGCAGATTTGTATGCGTTTGGTATGATATGTTATGTGATCACATAATTTGTTTCATGATCATAATGATTTAAACTATGAAACATTTTGGCTGCATAATTCAACAATCAACTTATTATTTTTCATTTAAATGACTTATTTTACGATTTTAATTGCATAGTTCTGTTTTTTAGACATTTTGGAATTAATTAGTATTGCGATATTGACAAAAGAAACTTATTTGGGTACACGCATTGTTTTCTTATACCATATGTTTCTTTTGTTTCTATATGAGATAAAGAAATCTAATTTTTATACTTAGGTACATTTGTTTTATGTGATTCTGATTCTAAATAAATCAATTTTTTATTGCATGTTTGAAATTATTTCAGTTGTGGCATTTTAACTTATTGTTAAATAGTTATAAAAAAATTTAATTTAATTAATAAAAAATTAAAAACACGATTCCTAGTAATGCATGACAGTAGTTACAGCTCTTAAATATTTTATTTGGGTCAATGGTAGAAAAACTGAAAATTAGAATCTTATTCAATTTTCGAATAAAAAATAACTCAGTTCCAACTTATTTAGGTCTTTTTTTCTATGAATGTCAATAAATTTTAGTTGTTGGGTAAAAAAGCTTGAAAATTTAATACAAGGATCTTAATGTATTGTTACAATGACATTTGAAAAATATTAAAAATTCATACTCACAATTTTTCTTTTATAAGCATTTTAAGTTCAAATTTTGACAAAAAGCTTAAATATAATTAGATAAAATGTTAATATGTATTTTTTTTTTATTTAGATAAAGTCTATCAGTTATTGGCGTTATACTTATGTGTATAAACGTAAGCAAAAAAGTGTCTAATGAATGCTAAGTCTAAGTTTAATTTAAAAATGTTGTTTTGTATATTCATTATTAAATTATGTAATATTTGTTTATAGACGATTTTATTACATTACCAGAAGAAATAGTATTAAAGATATTTAAGATGGACAAAGGGGTAGGTTAGTAAAATGTATGCTTGTATGTCATCACTCATCAATGGCGATGTATTGCATATGATAAATAAGTTATTTATTAATTGAGTTCATACAGACATAAAGTCCAATTGTAATATAATTTGTATACAAAATTATTTATGAAAAACAAACTAAAACTAAATTAAAAATAATAATTAACACTCTATTATATATTAGCAATATTTGCTCAAGATATTTATAAGAATTCAGCACATCATCTTAATTTTTATAAATTTTCCTTACTACAAATAATTTTAATAACTATGGACAATAATTTAGGGCTGTTTGAAATTTTTTTTAGCAATGTGTAAATACAATTTTTATAGTTATCTAGCCCTAATATGTGCCTACAATATCGTTCTAATTTTTAAGTATTAACTCAAGGCTCCAAAAATGTAAATTCATGATTATTTATATCAACGATGAATAAATGGCTATATTAATGTGTGGGTTATAGTATAAAGGGCCATCATTTTTAAATTAACTTTAGTGAAGTCTGCATTCAGAAGTTCAATGCTTCAAGAAAGATTAATAGGTAATTTAAGTATTGAACAAGAAATGTCAATAAATTTAAATCCCAAACACATCATTAATAATTTTAAAAAACTATACAATGCAGAATGGTATTATGATCAATTGTAATTTTTATTTAATTTATTTTGTTGTTTTTTCATTGGTATGATTATGGTTTAGATTCTGAGTGTAGTTATAAATGTATTGATTTTACAAAGATGTCGATTTTTTTTCTGTTTATAGTGTACCTACACCAGGGGCGGAGTGGCTTCAAAATTCTTAACGGGCAAACCGATATTTTCAGACCACTTTTTAATATTAGTTCTACGTACATTGATATAATACATTGTTTTTTCAGAATGTGTTTTGAAAACTGATCAGTGATCACTCATCACATAATATGTCTTCTTATATTGTTTTCAGTTTCACTGTAAACTATTATAATATTATAGGTCCTTAAACTAATATATTAATTTACAATGAACACATTTTTATATTTTTTTTTTTTAGTGAACTATGTTTTTGCCACCGATCTTTTGGAATTTTTTAACTAAAAGCTATTAGTTTTATTTGATTTTCACTTTAAATAATCAACAATTTAAACGCTATAAGGTTTAAGGTTTCAAAAAAATAAAAAATACTTTACAATGTTTAGCATGTCCTCTTATCTCTATATATAAAACATGAATTTAATATAAATCAAAACTTATACTTATGAGGAAGCAATTACATACATGCTTAACAAATAATAATTATTAATGTAATTACAATAATTTACTTAAAAGTTTACTTTTGTACCCAGTTCATTAATTATAATATCGCTATCTATTTCCATTAGAATTGATTTTTCTATAGAAATCAACATAAAAGCTTCTAGATTAGGTTTGTCATTGAATATCTCAATCTATTTTTTTAGATATTTAAGGGTAGAAAAAGATCTTTCACGAGAGACTTGAGTAACTGGAAAAGTCAACAGATATTTATATGCTTAAGTTAAAAAGCTATATGCACTAGTAAATAAGTTGTAATTTAACTAACAATATATAACAACAAATTGAACAACTTTTGCATGTCAAGTTACAAAGTGTCAACAAGTTCTCATCATTTTCTTGATCCTCACCAATCATTTCATTCAATGTAATTTTATCATATTCTTCTTCCAATGAATTTTTTTAATATTTCCATGAATAACTGAAATTTCATTATTTATTAAATTTATAAATATATTTATATATTATTATTATATATTAATAATATTCACTCGGTGTTTTATATAATGTCACTCTGCTGTACAGTAGATTACAGGTGGGTCACTGAATAATGGATGGTATTAAATTTGAGCAGAAACGGTTTTATATTGTGGATTTTTGTAAATATATTATATTTATAATGTAATTACTTATTATTTATACGGTAGCCGGTAAGTTAAATTAAAATTATAAAATTACAGCAAAATAACTAAAATTGTTATTCTTAGTTAATTATTAAGTAATTTCGTCTAGATTTAAATATAAAATAACTTTAAAAAAAACTGTGTATTTATTTTTTTGAGATTTATTGGTTACAGAATAACTTACTTACGTGGACCCTTGTTTTAAATTTTCAATTCTGACCTATAAAAGTTGAACATCTTATAAATTTTAAACAAAAAAATAATTATTAAATTTATTAAAGTTTGTCAAAATTCGAACTTTAAATGCTTATAAAAAAAAATGTGCCATTGTTTTGTGTTCAAGTGTCTATGGTTATTTATTTTTGAATAAATTACAACAAAATAAGGAAATCACTACAGAAGAAATCGAGTGAATATTCAATGTTGTAAAAATTCAAACTTCAAACGCTCATAAAAATTTATTTGATTTTCTTATGGACATTTTTTTTGTTGATAAATGTTGACAAACTTATAAGGAATCTTATATTGCATATTAAAATCATAAATTTAAAAAGGAATTTTTTTAGGAATTCCCAACTCATAATAATTTGCACATTTTTGTGACTTTTACGTATTATTTTGTCAAGATTTGAACTAAAATCCTTATAAGAAAAATTGTGACATTGGATTTTTAATATTTTTTAACAGTCATCGTAACAATGAAGTAGGAACCTTGTTTTACAATTTTATGCTTTTTACCCAACAAATAAATATTATTGACAATATTATAGAAAAAATAACTAATAAAATTAGAAACTGAAAATGTCCGTAAACAGTTCAATACAAATCGAAATATTTTGAAAATTTTCTCGTGTATAGACAACATTATTATATATAACCAGTGAATATTGTATGTTCCTTTAAACGGTAATTTGTTTTACAATGACACCAAATTTTGTCATAAACCTATTTTAGCATAAAAATCTAATTTTTCCTTAATTTTTTTGTTGTTTTTCCAGTGCTTTGGAAAGTTGGGAATTTTAAACTTTGACTTCACGTACTAGCTCTCAACTATATTCACTTCACCATCGAACAAGATACAGTTGAAGAAAATAGAAGCAGTTTTACTGCATCAAACGGTAGTGATAGACACACAAAAAAAATAACAACGTAATTGTAATATCAAAACATTCATCACTCCGCTCCGAATCAAATCCTTAGAAATTAAGACTCACTCATAAACTGTCCCTGCTCAGAATTGTATAGGTATAACATGGTCCCGAATGCACCAACAATATTTAATTTCCCGTCTGACAAGATGTGATGGAAGTTGAACATACAACGACGTGGACCCGATGATTGAATCGAGGTCCGGTTGGAGTGTCTGGTTAGGATTGAGGTGATGAAATAAACACAACACAAACACTTTATGAATGTCACAAATTATGTATTATAAATATATAATATTACGACTAAATAATAATACATGACGAGCTTCTCGGGCAATGAGTTTAACGTCGGACGATATGCTATCGGTCCGACGGTCTTATGATCGAAATCACGAATGTCTGGCCGGCCTTTTCCGCCGACTGTTGTACGATTTACGAGAGACGGTCCCCCGTCCCACCTTGCCGTTACCGGCTCGGTGGGAGAGTCGACCCGTTCGCGCTTCTTGCATCCCGTAGTGGTGGTTGGAGATAAGATAGACAGGCTGCTATAGTGCTTATACATTGTACTTACTACTAATGTGGGCCGCATCAAAAATACATATAAACATGTTACCTGTAGTGTATATATATAAATATATGAAAAAAAACCACTTTCATCTTGCACGCGTTCGTTTACGAGTTGGCCGGGCCCGTAAACTCTCAGTCAGGTTCGTGCTAGAAGCACCAGTGCGCCGGCAGAGGTCCACGTCTGCTTCGCCCGTCGTACGCTGGCGCCTCTCGCTCAAGCCCACTGGTTTGTCGCAGGTGGTATGGTACCCCCACTCTGGTAGTTTGTTCCCTTGTGGAGAAGGAAGGTGCCCTCCATCACCTCGGTCGTCCTTATTCGGGGACCCACGTCGTGGTCTTTTGACGTGCCTATCAGGACTGCCCTTCCTCAGAGCGTTGATACACCTGGAACACGGCTATTGGGTTTTCCGTGAGTCCGCGCTCTGCGATTCGGTCCGCTCCGATCGCTTGCACCTTGAGCGCGGAGTTTTTTCGTGGTTGGCGCCCCCCCGCCTTCCTACCCATTTCAGACCTTTTGTGATTTAGCGTGCTCTAAACCACTGGGTTGCCACCCTGGAAGGTACAGGTGGCCCAGGGAACTCGGAGGTCCTTGGTCATTTCGCTAGCACCAAGCTTGACCTGCCCCGAGCCCTTGTAATTACAGTTCTGTTAACTCAAAGCTCTAGGGCTAGCTTCATTAAGACCGTACCCTGCCTGCCCCTTTCCCGGACCAGATTAGTCAGCCAGTTTCTCAACGTGACTCGTCTTAGCGCGGTCGGTAGCAGGTGTGTACTTGTACTGGTCAGTCTACCCGCCTGACTCGTCGTGACCCGGTTGGGCCGTCCTTGCCAGGCGGGTGGACGTGCCAGTAAGTCTTCACGAGGTTACCTCGATGCCCTTTCAGCAACCTAGGTTGGGCCACTCCAGGGGCCCGCCAGCCCCTCCCCGACTGGCGGGCGCTTCACCCGTGAGGGCGCGGGAACACCAGCCTGGTGTTGCCAGCGGTCCCCCGAACCTGCCCTTGCTCTGCAGCCTTCAGAGTTCTGGTGGCCTCGTGTTGTTTGTGACGGTCGGTTTCCGTGCAGCAACGGGGGATCCGAGCCCACCGTCGCCGTCGTCACCGCAGTTTCTTTTGCCGTTCTTACGGCGACGGCGGGTCTTAGCACCCGTTCCCTCGCTTCTGCCTAACGTTAATAAGATGTTACCTGCCCGTAGTTCAGGTATGTGGTCCCTGGCTCTACCCACTCATCGGTGGTTTCAGTCTTACGGTAGCAAATTGTGCTTGATTTGACAACAAACTGCGTTTGCCGGCCCAGCGGGCTGGTGCGTTCAAGGTTTTGCCACTTGGCGGCGCCGTACTGTCGAGGTTGGTTCCGGTGCACAACGTCGGAGTCCTCCCTCTAAAGCAGGGTCATTTACGAACTGTTGACTGAATCCAGATCACCGCTTCTCCGCGGCCGGGTCGCTGGTACGCCTTCCCATCCACTCGGTTTGATCTCTCCCGCCAGGGACGCATCTTTGCACATAGCTAATGCGAAACATCTATCGGCCTTCTGTGATTCTCATCTCACGCACTTCAAGCGAGACGTTCGTCGGAGACGCCGTGATTGGATCTCGTGTCACCGGTTGATTCATTTAATCAACCGTAAATGGGACGGTGGCTCGGTGTTAGCAAACTTTTCAAAGTCAGTATCCATCCGCCGGCGACGTGGACGCCCCGGCCTTCGGCAAGCGCCGCGGTCTGTCAACCCCGTGACGCCTAGCGAAACTCACAGGCCTCACCTCCTTGGCTGTGGTTTCGCTAGATTGTCTAGCAAGTCAGTCATTACCGTCTAAGACAAAACCAAAATGAGCAATCCGTCTACGGTGGATGGAGTGGTAGGTATGTGCTCGCATGTCCGGTGCTTTTTCTTATGTAAAAAGTGTAAAGTCGAAAACCGTGTTTGAGTGTTTAGCAAGTCAGTCTTATCAAATCTAAATCTATTGACTTTCAAGTTAGCCACCTAGGTAGGCAATCTGACTTCGTCGGATTGCGGACAATGTGCTACAGCAAATACGGTAGGCAATCCACCACAGGTGGATTGCAGACCCGACGTCGAGCGGCTATAAGTGAAAACCCTTTTTTTGTGCGGGATCGCGGCTTGGAAGAGGGCCGTCCTTCCCCTTGACCTCCGTATCGTTTATTAAGCCAAAACAAAAATTTACTTTACAGTCACTTAAAAAAGGAAAAAAAGAATACGTTTTAGTGTGCTTTGCAATCTACAAAAAAAAGAGAGGGCTCTATCCCTCTAATTGTCGCCTTCGGCGTACATTATGTATGTCTTAGCTATGTAGCTTATCTTCTTTGCCTGATCCGCTTCTCTTCTTGTCTGGTCGTTAAGAGCTTATTGATAAACTTGCTTATCAGCTTCCATTTTTTTAGGGTCGCTCATCATCAGATCCACAATCACACCTCCTGGCCCAGTGTTCCCTCGATCATTCAGCGGTTCATCCACCACCGGCCGCATTCAAATATCGCATGTTCGACGTCGTCCTTTGGTGCTTGACAATATATGCAACAAGGGTCGTCCAGTTTCCCCATCCGATGAAAATACTGCCTAAAACAACCGTGTCCTGTTAGCACCTGCATGAGGTGAAAGTCGAAAGCTCAACTTTTTCAGTTAAACCAGGTCTTCACATATATGATAAATTCCTTGTTGTATTTCCTTATCCATTGATGCTTTATCAGGTTCACTCCTGATTTCATGCCTCTTGGTCCGTTCCCACACAAGAAATAGTACAGGTATGATCCCGGCCACAACCATGATCGCTGCTGTTGAAACTGTTCTGTACGCCATCATTGTCCTCAGCACAATAGTCCGTTTAGGCCTCAGAATGGTTCGGACTTTTCTCTTGAACACTATGGCCGCCGACCAGACTGGTGCTGCGTACAGTATCTTACTATAGTAGCTTACTCATTACCACTGTAGCCAGTAGGTGACTCTTTTATTGGCCGGAGCTCCTACGTTTGGAATTATTCTCTATAATGCGTGCGCTGTGCTCTGCGCCCTTGAAGCTGCCGTTTCAAGGTGTGCGCGGAAACGAAGAACTCTGTGAAGTTCCACTCCTAAGTATTTGATCTGATCCTTTATCTGGATACTCAATCCACGTATTTTGAACTCAGGCATCGCATATCCTCTTTTGTTTGTAAGAATGACGGCCTCAGTCTTTTCAACTGACAGTGAAAGCTCTGCTCTGTTCATCCATTCCGCTACGGCTGCAAGCGCGTTGTTCGTAACCTCTTTTAGGATGTCAGTTAAGCGACCTGTTGTGACCACCGCCACGTCGTCGGCCAACGCGATCGACGTAGTAGATGACCTACCCTGTCGGTTGCCTCCTGTTTCCACCCTGACTAAGTAGTCATACATGACGTTCCACAACATTGGCCCCAGCACCGACCCCTATGGTACTCCACATGTAATGTCCTTGTTTCCGCTATTTTCGTACTGGAGCTTTCTCTCGCTTAAGTAGCTCCTTTTGATTCCCACGAGGTATTCTGGTACTTCCTTAGCATGTAGAGACTCCTCTATCCTGTGCCACTTAGCCGTGTTGAAGGCATTCGCGACGTCTAAGGCGACTACCGCACAGAGCTGCCTATTGTACCGTGGTCCGGTTGAGACGTTTTTTACAATCCCCATAACTGTCTCCACTGCATCTATGGTGGACCGCCTTTTCCTGAAGCCAAACTGTTTCGTGCTTAAATCGACAGTTGATTCCAAGTGGTTTTCTAAACGTGCTTTAATGACGTTTTCGAAAAGTTTTCCGATCGTATTCAGCAGACATATCAGTCTGTACGACTTAGGGTTGTCTAATGGCTCGTCTCCTTTGAAAAAGAGCACCCATTTTGCTACTTTCCATTCTTTCGGAAACATCTTTTCTCTCAGACATGCATTGAACAGGTCGGGTTCGTCAATACATATTATATTCATATATATTCTTATACATCAATATTTATAACTCCTAACATCTCCCTTAGCTCATTGAACCGCGTTCGTGGAGTTGATTTTGTCATAATGTCCGCAATCTGCTCCTTGCTGGATATGTACTCCAATGAAAACAATCCCTCATTGAACTTTTCTCTTTTATATAGTGGTAGCGAACATCTATGTGCTTCGTTCTTCTATGAAACTCTGGATTTTTTACGAGTTTAATCGCACTTTGATTGTCTCCGTCATTGTTGGCACCATTTTTGGCTGGTCCAGCAATTCACCTAAAAACAATTTTAACCAAGTTCATTCTTGTACTGCTTGACTTAAAGCTATGTACTCTGATTCAGTTGTGCTAAGGCTAACACACTGTTGACGACGTGAACTCCATGCTATACTTCCAGATCCTAATGTAAATACTGACCCTGATGTTGATCTCCTTGTATCCAAGTCACCTGCATAGTCAGCATCACTGTATCCTTTTAACATGAGTTTTTGTCTAGAACTAAATACCAATCCAAAATTAATAGTTCCCTTTAAATATTTTAAAATTCGTTTCACTGCTGTCCAGTGTTGTTCCTTTGGATCCTCGATATATCTACTAACTAGATTAACCGGAAAAGTTATGTCCGGTCTTGTAATCTGACTGAGATATAATAAGCTTCCGACTGCTTCACGATATGGGACTTTACTAGCTAAATTAGTATTTTGTTGCTTGTCATCTAATGAATGTTGAGGGTCTGCTGGTATTTGAACTGATTTTGCTTCAGTCATATTGAACTTCTCCAATATTCTTTAACAATACAACCCTTGGTGCATTACAATTGATTCATCAGATTTTCGCTCAATTTCTGTACCTAAAAATTGATTCAATTCTCCTTCGGTAATATTGAAATGTTTTCTCAAATATTCCATTAATGCTTGTACATCCTGACTCGATGTAGCTGCAACTAGACCATGATCAACAAATATAGCGACGATTAATACTTTGTTATTTTCTCTATTAACAAAAACACAGGGATCTGCTTTTGTTTCTAATAGATTAAAGTTAAGAAGAAATGTTTTGAATTTTATGTTCCAACATCGTGGTAACTGCTTTAGGCCATATAAACTGCGTTGAAGTCTGCACACCATTTCGGTACCATTGTTTAACCCTTCTGGTTGTCTCATGTAAATTTCTTCGTCCAAATCTCCATATAGAAAGGCTGTTTGAACGTCAAATTATCGAAGTTCTAATTGTTCTGCTGCTGATATAGCTAATATAGACCGAATTGAATCGAACTTTACTACAGGACTAAAGGTTTCATTAAAATCAATACCGAACATTTGACTATACCCTTTTGCTACTAGCCTAGCCTTGTATCGATCAACATGTCCATGAACATTGTATTTTGTTTTCTACACCCAACCACAATTTACAATAGTTCTGTCCTTAGGTAAACTTACGAGCGACCATGTTCCGTTTTGTTCAAGAGATTCCATTTCATTGTTCATGGCTTCTATCCATTTTTCTGAATTTTGTGACTCCACAGCTTCCTTGAAATTCACTGGATCGGATTCTACTACGAAAAAGGCTAAATTATCATAACGTAATGGTTTCTTAATATTACTTCTGTCTCGCAAGTTGTACACGTTGACATTTGATCCATTTTCTTGTTCATGTTCTTGTTTTTCATTGTCATCTACACTTATTGACCCAAATTTATTTTCCATGACTTCATCTCCTTCTGAGTTATTGCTGTGTTCTAAAGAGCCGTCTTTGTGTAAGCTAAGAACATCAATGTTATTACTATCATTTAAATTATTAGAACATTCTACACGTTGGTCATTTACAACACTTTCATCCTTGAAAATAACGTCTCTACTAAGTGACACCTCGTTATTTTCTTTATACCAAATACGATACCCTTTTGAAGTTTCTGAATATGTAACAAAGTATCCTTTTCGACTTTTTGCATCCCACTTCTTTCGTCGTTGTTTTGGAACTAAACTATATGCATTTATTCCAAACTCTACAAACTTTTCTGTTTTAGGAAGTTTATCAAACCATAACTCGTATGGAGTTTTACATACTTTCCCTGAATTACCAGTATAATTGAATGAGAACACTACTGTATTGACTGCTTCTGCCCACAGTGATTTTGGAAAATTCTTGACATAGATCATTGTTCTGGCTGCCTCATAAATAGTCCTCGTTGAACGTTCAGCTCTTCCATTTTGTTCAGGAGTATAAGGTACACTTGTTTCATGCTTTATTCCAAAAATATTTAGAATTGATTGAACTTCAGAATTCTTATATTCTAATCCACAGTTACTTCTAATAGTTTTAATAACATTTTTAGTTTGAGTTTTAACTATACTCAGAAAACGATTAAGTTTTTCTTTAACCTCAGATTTATTTTTCATAAAATAAACATATGTATATTTAGAATAATCATTTTTAAAAATAATGAAATATCTTTTACCTCCTAATGAATTCTCTTCCATGGGTCCACATACGTCGCTGTGTATTATTTGCCTTGGTTCAATAGTTATTGTTTCGCTCTGAGTGAACGTCTCCTTATGCTGTTTGCCATAGATGCATGGTTCACAGAATAACTGTCCTTGTATATCTGTAAATTGTATTTGATTGTGTTTTAAATACTCACGAACATGTTTGACATTTTGATGACATAGTATTTTGTGCCAGTGTTCTAATGTTAATTTCTTAACTGAAACGTTAGCACAGTGTCCAATTTCCTGTGAAATATCTGTTTTGATTAGCATTGAAAACAATTTATTCTCACGAACACCGACTGCAATTACACGATTATCCATTTTAAATGTACAACCTTTACTGTCTGTCACCATTGTAATTCCTTTATCAAGGCATGCCCCACAAGAAAATAAATTTACTTTTATATTAGGTACATATAAAACATTTTCTAAGTAGCCTTTTATCCACTTATTGTTAACATAAGTATGAATATTTATGTTACCTTTTCCGACTGCCATAATGTGCTTACCATCTCCAATACGTACAGGCGAATGCACATCAAAATTTTTATAATCGACGAACCACTCTTTCCGATTTGTCATGTGGTCGCTCGCACCTGAGTCCACATACCATTTGTCTGAGTCGTCGATGTCTTCAATTTTTCTTTGTCTACCAATAAGCGCCAAACCGGAAGTTGATTTCTTTTCTTCTTGTTCCCTTTTGAATATCCTGCAGTCCCTTTTCCAGTGTTCTGGTTTTTTACAGTGGTTGCATTTTCCTGGTTTTGTATTATCATTTTTGTTCCCGTATTTTTGACTTTTAATATACTTGCCTTTGTTTGCAGTCAAAGCAATACTTTCAGCACCATCGTTACGGATCTCCTGTCCTTGCACTTGTCGTGTTTCTTCCACCATCAATCGAGTGGTTAACTGTTCTAGCGTTCTATTTGTACTATTCATTGAGTCCCATGCACTGTAGAAGTGCCTATAGCTATCAGGTAATGTCATCAAAATTTTTGTAATCAACATTGATTCTGAGATAGGTTTTCCTAATTGTTTTAGTTGTCTACTTAGATTTTCTAGTTTCGAAATATGACCGGCTATATTGTCCTTAGGATCCATTGTATAACGATAGAATTTTTGTTGTACTATTGTTATGCTTGTGTCCGACATCTGTTCGTACACACTAAGTAATTTGTTCCACATACCATTTACTGTGTCACAGTTCATAATGTATTGTAGAGGTTGTTCATCTAGCGAAGTGACGAAACATTTTTGAGCCTTATTATCTGCCCTTTTCCATATTGAAAAATCAACACTATGCCTTTTTCTCGCTTCATCTTCAGTTTCATTACCAATTTTTGCTAAAATTGGTTTCTTTGATTTTCCTGTTACTACATAAAATATTTCAGCTGCATTCATGATAACCTTAATTTGAAATTTCCACATGTCCCAATTTGATGCATCTTTGAGTTTGTTGATTTCATATTTTCGTTTTCCATATTTAAACAAAACTTAGATGTACTGCACTATCTGCACACTAAGAAACGCACACACACTACACTGCACTTACTTCGTGAATTATTATTGCTGTACACTGTCTGTACACAAAAAACACGCAATTCGTTAATCAATTATTATTTTACTAATTATTCACGACTTTATTATAAAGACCTTACTCTGGGCCCATAACCTGTTGAAGTACACAGATATACAGAAGTTAAAAGGTAAATAATAATATAATCGGATATATATAATATAATAATAAGTATAATGATACGATGTACAATAGTGTTACGAGGCGTAATATAAATCAACGACTAACTATGTATACCCGGCTACACTACGCAGGACATATATGCTGTAGTATATAAAAATGTATAGTCAGCGTCTGATGAACTACAGTGTGAATATATTACTTATACACTACATTATATAGGATGTTTTGTTTATAATTCCAACAGAGCGATTTTCTCTATTGGAATCTTGTTGTTAAGTACAGCTATTGTAGCTCTGCTTCTCGCGTCATCAAACAGAGGGATGGTCTTCGAGAATGTTTTGGTTCACTTATAATCAAGACGTCAATTCCTAGTTGGTTGGCGGTGGCTTCCATGAGATCATGTGCCTCCCTTCTGCCATCTACATTATATTTGAAATACTTTAATCATTTTGAGGCATTGTGTTGGATCGTCTTTGGTCCGGTTTATTGGGCTCATTGCCTATCGTCTCTGCCTTGAGTTTTCCCAGGAATTTGTTCCTGTCATCCTGTGACGAGGTGCACGCCACCACCATGTGTCCTAGTAGTCCGCAGCAACGGCATGCATTCCGCTTATCTGGTCCTACGCAGGCGTGTCCTGTAGCTAGGCATCTAGGGCACCTCCCAGCGCCTCGATTCTCCCATAGGCGTATCAGGCAGTTGACATAGCCAACTCTCAGTCTCCCGTTGGATAGAATTTTACTCAGGATCACTGTTGACATTGTGGGATTGTCACAAACACCAATTTCTCGGGTAAAAGGAGTAGTTACCTGTTTGTTCACAGCGAGTTCCACCGCTTATCCGGAATACTCTTGCGAGCCCATTATATTGAGTAGGATTACTGGCACATTACCATCTGTGAGGTTTAACCCGGGCGTCCGCTCACACTACTCCGCCCTGCAGTTTGCTGGCCCGGGTTTTGATCGTCCAAGGCACATCGATTTTTCCGTTAGGTGCTGATGTCTTCAACCAACTCTTCATGGACGAAAGTCGGGTGCTTCATACTGCATGTTTTCCGTCAGCGTTCGAGACACGATTAGGGTGGATGAATATTCATAGGTCTTATTGCTCATAATGGTACTGCAACGTCACCAAACAGTCTGACGGTACGAGTCGAGCCGTCACTAGATGCATTGCCCCATCGGTTCTGGGCAGTGGAAGAGCCAGTGATACAACCAATTCCATTCACTGAAGAGCAGAAATGCGAAGATCGGTTTGTCTGGACTACCTACCGAGACGAGTCAGGCCGATACATAGTAACGTTCCCTTTCAAGTCAGCCCCATGTATTTTGGGTGGATCACGTACCATGTCCTTATCTCGTTTTCTGAATTTAGAGCACAAATTACAGGGTAACGACGAATTGTATGCCGACTACCGGGCGTTCATGAATGCGTATATAAAGCTGGGCCACATGCACCTCACCACAGTGCCTGGAAAGTATATGATGCCGCATCACGCGGTTATCAAATCCGTGAATGACTCCATCAAACTTCTGGTCGTATTTGATGCAGCAGCTCAAACGTCTTCAGTTTCATCGTTGAATGACATCGTGTTCTTGGGCCAAAAATTACAATGGGATATTTCCACATTGTTATGTCATGTCACTTACAACGGTACATGTTCACGGCGGATATCTGTAAAATATACCGCCAGACCAAACTATTTCACTCAGACCAACAATATCATCACATCTTATGGCGCAATTGTCACTCGGAGCCGTTGCAAGAATACGCTCTCTTCACTGTCACATATGGGGTTGCGTGTTCGCCATTTCAAACAATCTGGGTGTTGCACTAACTGGAAGCCGATGAGGAGCCAAGTTTTTTTGGCAAGCGGTGGATTTATCTTGAAGAAATGGAAGAGCAATAGTCCAGAATTCTTCAAACCATCCCTGTCGAAGATAAAGTCGTTGAATTGTCTTTTGATCCCAAAGATGACACATGTGTAAAGATTTTCGGGCTCTATTGGGAGCCTGTCACAGATACGTTCACCTATTATAGTGATTCTGTCCATTCCGCATTTACCAAAAAAGCAGTTTTATCATCCATCGCCATGATATACGATCCACTTGGTGCTCTAGTGCCGATAACATTCTGGGCAAAGTGTTTTATGCAGCAGTTATGGAAGGAAGGGTATGAATGGGACAGTCCCATATCGACAGAACTACCATCAGCATCGACACTATTCGCATCCAAATCCTCCATCGTTTCAGGTATCCAGATTGCACGTTATATCCCTGTTCAATCAAGTAGCCACGCACAATTTATTCAGTTCTCCGACGATTCACTGAAAGGCTACGCCGTGGACATTTACCTTCGACTTATTTATTTCAGCGCGTCAACAAACATACATCTGATTACCACCAAATAAAAATTAGCGCCATTAAAAATAGGTCAGGTCGATGAACTCTTATCCATCCCAAGGCTAGCCTATAACTCTAGAGTTGTGTGGCACCTTGTTGTTAGCACAAGTGCTCCAGCGCGTACAAGGGACGTATTCAACCGTCGGGTTATCATCAGGGATCGAAACCATTTCAAATTTGAACGGTTATGGTTTTGGTTTTTGAGAACGGTTTTCTGCAATTTATGGTTTTGGTTTAGGTTCTAAGATCGGTTTTTCAAACTTTTTGGTTTTGGTTTCGGTTTCAAAAAAGGTTTTTCAAATTTATCGGTATCAAGAAGGGTTTTTGAAAATTTTTTTTTCCTTTACCTAATAATATAAAATATTTTTAGTATATATTTAATAATAAAGGCTGAGCGGCGCTAAAGCCCTAAAATATTTCCGATTTTTATAACTACAATAGGTAAATACAATATAGCAGAACTAATTTCGTGTTGTTAACTTTAATATGTTATATACCTACTTTTGCATGCAACATATGGTTGAGATCATTATTCGATTATGTTAATATTTAATTGTAATTTACATTAACATCACACTATATTACAGTATATAATAAATCTCTTGTTATGTGATTAATCCTTATGATATTTGAACAAAATATTAATTTAAATGGATACTAAAAATGAGTATAGGACTATTGAAAATATTGTTATTTAAAAAGGTTTAGTGTTAAGATTCAAAAATAAACGTTATAAGATTTGGTACACACATGTATTATCCAGGAGATTCTGTGGAGAATGATAATAATTACATAAGCAATGTATTGATGACTGCGGAACGGATGCGGATCAGTCGAATACGAAACAATTGTAATAACATTAATAAATAATAACATACACAAATACATCAAATAACAACAATACAGACGTGTATAGCCACATACATAGGGGGCGAACAAAATAATAATTGTGATATTTGCTTTTTAATTTTGAATCAGTAAATATAGTAATGATATTATAAAATATAAATAGAATAATATTCGTATTACCTATTAATATTTAGTTATAATCAGTTATAGCATCGGTATTCAAACAAAATATTTACTTGGCATAAAAATACCCGTTTTAACTAGAATTATAAATAATATAATAGCAATCGGTTTCGAGAACGGTTTTTTAGGATTTTAGGTTTCAGTTATGGTTTATTAATCAGTGTTTGATAGCTTTTGGTTTCGGTTTCAGTTACGGTGTAGAAATATGAAAAAACCAAGGTTTTAACCAGTTTTTCAAAAAACCGGTTAAACCGGTTTCGATCCCTGGTTATCATGGTTGATGAACGTGCAAATACAGTATAAAATATTCGTCACCAATCGACTCAACAAGATCAAGGAACTGATTCCCAAGTGCGAATGGCACTCACGTTGTTACTTCCCAAAATCCCGCTGATTGCGTATCCCTCGGAATGTTCTCGAAGGATGCTATTGGCCATAGTTTGTATTGGGATGGTCCGTCATGGTTGTACGATCCCAATGATGAATGGTCATCTGCCAGTTTCCAACCCTTGGCATCTCTTGAACAGGCAAGTTACACATTAAGTGCAGTGACACTTACTACCAAAGTAGATGACCCCGAGTGGTTCAACCGGTTCTCCTCATTGACAAGGCTTCAGCGTGTAATTTCATATATCCCAAACTAACCTAACCGGTTAATTTATCGCACACGAAAACGACCGTTAGTACTCAGATATCTTTGACAGACTGTGCTCGAACGTTCATTGTTTCTGGTCGTGTGGTTGAACCAGTATCAAAATTTTTCGGCGATGCGTTTATCACTCACGTCAGTATTTTCCAAAGCTCCTTCAATATCACTAGCTAGATTTTCTCCATATATTGACTCAGAAGGAATAATTCGCATGGGTGGACGTTTGTGGCACTCCGTACTACACGATGACGCCAAAAATCCTATCTTATTACCGAAAGTGTGTTCATTGTCTACACTATTAATCCGACACTATCATTTGCAGTATCTTCATGCCGGCCCACAGCTTATATCGTCCTTACTTGCACAACGATATTGGATAATGTCAGCCAGGGCCACTATCCATCGCATAACATTTAAATGTATTAGCTGCACTCGTCATAGAGCAACCACGCCCATACCAATGATGGCAGACCTGCTACCCGCCAGAGTGTGTCCATCCCGGTCATTCGCTCAAGTGGAGGTTGACTATGTGGGGCCGTTTCTGATCAAGGAAGGGAGGCGGAAACAAGCCCGCTCCGTCCAAGGGTATCGAGCCCTGTTCGTTTGTATGCTGATCAGAGCGGTTCACATCGAAGTTGTTTCGGATTTGACCACCAACGCGTTCATTGCTGCATTACACCGATTTGTGTTGCGGCGGGGACTCCCGTCAGACGTATATTTGGACTGGGGTATACGAATTTCAAGGGAGCAAATCGTGATATCTAGCGTTCGTTTTCTGAACCCGTGGCGCAGGAACTGTACTCCAGTGCCATCGCCTGTCATCGGCACTTTAACCCACCAGCTTCACCGTATTTCGGAGGGCTGTGGGAAGCCGCTGTGGAATCTTGCAAATACCACTTGAAATGCGTGATCGGAACCCAAATGTTGACGTTCGAAGAGATGGCCACATTAGTCAGCCGGATAGAAGCCATATTAAACTCGAGACCAATCACGCCCCAATCGTCCAGCCTACACGATCTGAAACCTCTGGAATCCAGGTGATGATAACGTGGTCCGAGTAGTCACAGTGCGCACCGCCGATGGGACGTTCAAAAGACCAGTTGTCAAACTTGTCGTGCTACCTACGCCTGATGATCCGTAACTCTTGAATTGTTCCTTACAACCATTTTCGTTCTTTTTTTTTTAATGTTCTATCATGTTGTGTCTTATTAATAGTAATTAAAAAAGGTTCCCCAATCATCAGTAACACGTGGCCCGCAAAATGTACATCAATCCACGGGAAACTGAAAGTCATTTGAGTCTGCGTCTTTCAAGCCGGGAGTATGTTGCCGCCACATCCAAAATAGATAGCCGCGCCGAAGAGTATCCGGCCGTTTCAAGGTCGCCCTGTTGCTGTCGTGTCTATAAAGAGATACCAACAGTCAGTCGTGGTGTTATGAAATCTACGTTATCAGCCTACTACGGTCGGTGATATGCGAATATCGTTGTCATCATATTTTTAGTCTGCCACCATCCGTGATGCGTACCGGTGTCATTATGCGTGCGTCCAGTTCTCCACGGTCAAAAATTTTGGATTGTGTTCATAAATGTCAGTGATCAGTTTTTCGTTGCACCCCCGGTCAATGGTGTCGTGGAGCTAACCGTATCTCCGTGTACTCACAAATATAAATAGTTGGCATTATACATTTTCGATGCAAACAACAATAATAATTAATAAAAAAAAGAAAATGTTTTCTCCTAACGTAGGATGATAAGTAAATAAAAAACAATAATGATAGTATTATTATTTTATAGTATTACGCAATAGCGCATCGTAAACTGCAAGTGACGGCTAAGCCGCCGGTGTTATCGCCGCGGACTGCGTTGTTTTGGCGGCAAACCACGTGACTACAGCGGCTCGATGGACATGGATAATATAAGAATGGATAGGATATAAGAACTTATCACTAGAAAGTTTAGTGATACGTTTTTAATGTTATATGGGGCCACGGTCTTAGAAGATAAGGTCAGACAACTATACATTATCAGCATCCCGCTTAGTGAGGCAAATCCATTTCAAAATTTGGCCGCTGTACAATTGAGCGCTGCCCTGCAGACTTTTTTTGAGGTTATGACATTATAGTATTATACAATTTTAAAATGACCTTCGACCATATAAACTAGCTAGTTTATTATAAACCAACTAGTTTATATAGTCAGAGAAAATAATATAATAATATAGTTCATAAAAATAACCCCGAATGCCAATAAATGTTTTTCTTAACCTCAAAATAAGTCTAACCGGCAGCGCTTTTGCGGCAACTTGGGAAATGTTTTTGCATCATTAAGTGGAAATATTGTAATAGGTGGGAGGGTGGGAAGTTGTACGGCCTTATCTTCTAAGACTGTGTAGGAGGCAAATATTTATATGATAATTGATAAATGATAATAAATAACATTAATGATTAATTAGTAATAATTAACGATCTATATTATTCTGTATTCTAATTACAATTCATTATGTACTCAAAGTTTAGAGTAATTTGAGTATTCCAATTTCCATCTTCAGGCACAGCAATCAAAAAACTAATTTGAAATTGACCAATATTGTAAACAGTTTTTTGACTTACCTAACCTTAAAAAAGCCCAATATCGTCTTTCTTTCTTTACGTTCTCTATTCCCCAAAAAAGCACACGGCCCCACATGAAACTGGTATAGGCATGTCATATCCATTCTTATATTATCTATGGTGGTGGACGGCTCGCGCGTGTTTGTGTGTTGTTTTTAGACGGGATCTACCACGTGGCAGACGGTCAGCGGTTGCAAGACCGATCAGCTGATCCATACTGTCACCAAAGCGCCCAAGCCTGCGCAAAGGGGGCCTGCATTCCTGTGCGCCGCGCGTCTCTCTGCCCATGATCGGTTCCGTCTGCCGTCAGCGGCCACAGTCAGGATCATTGTCTCTTCGCCCGTCACTGCCGACCAGTCGCTAGTTAACCGTGAACCGTGACCCGAGCAGGCAGAGCGTGTGGTGCGGCTCTGCCTGCTCGGGCCACGTTACTATTGCCACCGAAGTACTTTCTCTGTCGTTCGAATAATTTTAAATTTATAACAAACGAATTTCGTCCGCTTGTCTTGACTAATTTTTTTAACAACAATATTAATTCAGTTTATGATCTGAGTCCGTCTGTCCGCCGTCACAGGGGCCTAGGTGGAACGTTCCGATTCGCATACTCTTCTCGTATCTCCCCGATGCTAGGGACGATTTGGCGACCCCAGCACGCCAACACACTCGTAAGTCTACATCTCATATATTATTGTCACAGTCTTTTTCTGGATGCTTAAATAATAAATATTGTCAAAAAGTCTCTTCATCGATGGCTCACACGAAGTATCCCCGCGTCCGTATTCGTTTGCTATTTTTTTGGTCATCCGTAAAGCAACACCGACAAGTGTTAACTGAACAAAAGTGATTATATATATATTGGAATAGTTATGGTTTTAATAAATAATTCTCACAATAGTGATTTCAAAAATATTTTTTTTATGAATCCAAATTCGTTTTGTAGAGTTTGATACAATTTGATAAACATAGCGGTACTAGACAATTGATAAGATATTGGGTAGGTAGTGCAAATAAAACACGTGATAACTATGATTGATACCGTGGTTATTGTGATAATATTGATATCAATACGTGTTCTTGTTACATAAATCAAAAGTTTTTAGATTTAATTCATAGTAAGTATACTGTAGCGAGCTGTGACTTAAGCCGGTGCTACACGATGCGTCCAATACCTTCAAACGTTGGCTGAACATTGGAACCAATGTTTGACTGACGGATGCAGCTACACGTTGTGACCAACGTTGGATCGAGTGTCATGTTGGAATGTTGGATTCATACGTATACTCTCTACAGTTCGGTGTGAAAAGTGAAATAGAAAAAAATGGACGACGTGGTTGCAGCTGCTGCCACTGTAATTGTTCTATCTTGTAGTCAATTATTAATTGCGAAAAAACAGAAAAAAAGACGTGAAAGAAGGTGGTGGATGACGTCGTTAAACAGAAGTAGAGAACGGTAAATAATAAAGTTGATTCTAAAATTAATATTTCTATCTATTTTATGCAGTGTTAGTTATGAAATCGTATAAATTAAATTTACTAGATATAATGCCTCAGATATGCTGTTGGCTCTACGGGCAGAACCATCGGGGAAATTCCAAAACTTCTGTCGAATGTCGTCAGAAGATTTTGAATTTATTCTTACTAAAATTGGGCCGAAAATCAGCAAACAAGACACTAACATGCGGAAGGCAATACCGATCCAAGAGCGTTTGGCAGTCACTCTCCGATTTCTGGCTACAGGTGATAGCATTGTAAGCTTGGAATACCTATTTAAGATATCACATCAATCAATAAGCCGCATCGTACCGGAAGTTTGCCTAGCTATTATTGATGCACTAAAAGATCAAATAAAAGTAAGTACCTAATTAAATTAATATTATGATATTAATAAATAAATTTAACACATTAATCTGTTTTTATGTATTTATAATTTATTTAATGCATTTTACATTACAATATTATGCACAGGAAATACATATTTATTTATTATTTTCCTCCTGTCTGGTTACCATCCACAAATTGCTGAGAATTTGAATAAATTTCAAGGACAGTACCTGATTGTGTTTGTGGGCCAGTTACGTTTTGTTGTTGTGATTGGGATGGTTGTATGTACTCGTTTTGTTGTTGTGATTGGGATGGTTGTATGTACTCGTTTTGTTGTTGTGATTGGGATGGTTGTATGTACTTGTTTTGTTGTTGTGATTGGGATGGTTGTATGTACTCATGATTAGCAGTGAGATGTGGTGTGTAAGATGTTCCAGGAGACTGTAATTCATGTGTTGAATATGTCGATCCAGTAGAAAGAAAACTTTCCAGCGATGAACAGGGAGATGAAACAGTATTAATAGTTATGGGAAAATGACCTTCTGTTTTTGAATCCATTTCCTGGATTAGTGCTTCAAAAACCATGTTATCAATTTTATGTTCCAGTAGTAGACGATTCCGGGGAGATAGTTGACGAAGTTTCTCGGCTAATAGCTGTGCATATAAGTCAGGGCCATCTTTATTTTACTGCGAATTTGGCTTCTTAACCAAACCCTGTAAAACATCACTTGCTTGTTTCAAGTGTTTGCTTATTAATTGGCTATTATCAACACTTCTTTGTTTTCTCTTCATTAATGGACTTTGTGGGACTGAGAACATATTCCTGTTTTCTTGAGTGTTTTCTCTCCTCTCATTTTGAATTCCATTGTCTCCAAGTGAAGAAGCTTCTAAACCATCTTCTTCAAGATTACTATGATCTAAATCTCCTTCGTTTTGCATGAGATCCTCTATTTCATTAATTTTTCCATCGGCAACATCCTAAAAATCACATTTAGTACAAAAATTGTTACAGATTTTTAATTTAATCCCTCTAAAACTAAAAACTTCTATAATTAGATAATAGCTGTGGTTTATTATGATGTGTTAAAAAAAACAGTGATTCAATAATAGGTTCAATTTTATGTGAAGTATAAACATTTGTATTTTACAGCTGCCAAAATCACAGGGAGATTGGAAAACAATAGCAAATGGGTTTCAACGTGATTGGAATTTTCCACATTGTGTAGGAGCAGTTGATGGAAAACATGTACTATTGCAAGCTCCATTTAACAGTGAATCTGAGTTCTTCAACTACAAGTTTCATTCAGCATTATACTCATGGCATTTGTTAACTCAGAATATTGTTTTACATTTGTTGATGTTGGTGCTCAAGGAAGAATGAACGATGCGGGTGTGTATGCTACCACGAGTGTTTATCGCAAAATAATTCGTAATGAACTTCTCCTTCCACCACCTGAGCCCTTATTAGGACGACTGAAGAAGGTTCCATATGTTTTTATAGGCGACGATGCATTTCCCATGAGTAATACTCTTCTAAAACCTTACGGAGGAAATCATCAAAAAGGTAGTTTAGAACGAATTTTCAATTATCGTTTGTGTCGTGCACGTAGAGTTGTGGAAAACGTTTTTGGTATTTATGCATCAGTTTTTCGAGTGTTCAGATCACCTATGTTACTACAACCAGATAAAGCTGCTTTAATATGCATGACATGCTGTTTACTTCATAATTTTCTACGGAGAAGCGCAACATCAAGAAAAATCTATGCCCCAACTGGTACTTTTGATTATGAAGAGGATGGAGAATTGATTCCCGGAACATGGCGCAACGATATACAAGGGATGACATCTTTCAATCCACTGGTAAAAAAACCTAGGAAACCCTCCGAGGAAGCAAAGGACATTCGGCGAGAGTTTGCAGAATACTGTATGACAAGTGGAGCAGTAGAATGGCAGAATTATATTGATTAGTGATTTATACTTATTTTTGTTTAGTTAACTTTGCATTTAAATTTGTATTAAAGATTTGTAAGGATGAATTCTTAATTAATATTATGAAATATACCAGATAATTATCTATTAAACTTACTTCTGAATTCAGTGAGGGTATCTTCGTATTTTGGACTCGAATAAACCTATCTATTGCATTATAGGCGAACCAAGACGGATAGTACACATCTTGTGACCCCGATCCAGTAGTCTCTGAATCCACTATTTTCTTCCTCAATGTCCTGTAATTCGACATCAGTGACTCTTTCTTCTTTTTCAACGCAACAACTGGCATTGTAACACTTAACTCGTTAGCTACTTCAGTCCATGCATCCTGCAGGGTGTTTTTATTCTTATGTCCTGGATAAAGACTGTTCCACAGAACTGGATGTTTTTCATACGCTTCCAGGAATTCAAGCGTTAGTTCATTATTCCACTCCATTTTGTATAATGTAATGTTATAACTATAGAAAGATAGGGTATTTATTTACACACGAAAAATAAAGAATAAATAAATAAAAGTTGAGATTAAATTTGAATTGAATATTGTTATTGACGTTATTGTATATTCAGATATAATCATATTATAAAATATAAGATATAACTATATAAGAATTAAGTATAGTTTCCTATTTATTTCTATTTAAAAATTAAACATAAAAAACAGATACCCTAATACCAGTTCATTTTCATATAGGTACCCACAATTATTATATTTTTAAATTGCAACAAAATGACTTAAATCGTTATTCTTCCAATAAAATACCAAACAGAATATAATACTTGTATATTATATAATACTGCTGTGAATCAGAAATTTTTATTCCGGGCAACAGAAAAGTTAAGATAAATTTTGAACAACATAAACCAAATATTAAATAACGAATTGAACAAAGTTTGAGTCATATAGAGTTGGTACATTTAACGGGCAACGAAGTGCACGGGATCAGCTAGTATAAATATATATATATATATATATTACTTAAATATCATACTTACCAGTTACTTTAAAAAAGTAGTCTTGTAAATATTAAAAAAAAAAGTTACAACTATACTTATTTCACACGTCCAATACCTTCAAACGTTGGCCACACGATAATTTGCCACATCGTGTAGCCGAAAATGTATATGTCAAGTGACAAATGTTGGGTCCTGTTGTGACCAGTCTTGAATTGGAGTCGTGACCGTGACGTGTGGTAAGTATAGTTGTAACTTTTTTTTTTAATATTTACAAGACTACTTTTTTAAAGTAACTGGTTAGTCACATCTCGCTATATTTTAGTCGTATAATTGGACTTTTATATATCAACAACAGTTAAATAAATTAAATAAACGTAATTATATTATACTTTAAACTCAAGATCTACATTTTTACCTTCATCCTTCTATTCATTGACTGGGGCACGTTACAATACCTAAAACAAATTAATTTTTTTATGGTAGTTATAACTTATATTAGGTACTTATATTGTCTATTTCATAAATATCTCGATTTAAACTATACCTACCATTTACAATGTATTGCAAATATCCTGTATGTAGGCATACATTTGATTTTCTTGAATAATCTTATCATAATGACTAGGTATATATTAACCTGTCTATTTTGAAGAGTTGATATATAATATACCTAATAATAAATTGATTCATCAATACTTTCGTGTATTTTTCTATTTATATGTACATAAAATTATACCTATTATGTATACTGTTATACATATATTTAAAGGTTTTTATTTTTACAACATTTTATGTTGTGAAAAAGAACAAAACATAGCTATAATTCTTGAAATTAATATTATTTTTCAGATTAACATAACTTATTCCTCACAGCCTACTACTACAATGAATGAAGCCAGTTCATCTAACATTGATGGTGTTTTGAAAAGGAAAATACATGTAAGCCTATTTTAATTGTTTATTTGTTGTTTTAAATATTATTTTCCTTATTTTTTACTATTGCCTCCAATATTTCTTAAATAATTTCAACTAGAAAAACAAAATGTAAAATAATTAAAGAAATTTTTCTACTTTACCAGGCACTTAAATTTTAACAATAATAATATTAGATATTATCACTTAGTACTTATACAATTAAGATAATGATTAAGTTTTTTGATTGAGCCATATTTTTATATTGATATTGTTTTGAAGTTATAGTAATACTAAAGGAGTAATATGAGATATTTATTGCATTTATAAAAATTAGTTGCTTATTATAATAAATTTACCTGTTAAAATTATTAGTTATTAGGTACCTAGAATGTATTATTAAACGTTTATTTATATGTTCTGTAGATGGCTTGAATACAAATACAGTATAGTGTATTTCTCATAGAAATTTTGAAACATTTAAAAGTATCAACATTATAAAATTGATAAAAAAAAATTATATTTTAATTAAATTGCTCTTCTTAATTAAGTAACATAGATGTACAATTTGTTTTAATTGAAGACATGGAATATTTGTTATCTTTAGGACTATGAAGGACATTTATATAATGGTTTTGTGTCAGGCAAGATGTTGAAAATCGACCAAAGTCCTGTTGAGCTATCAAGTATTTTATCCATATCTAAATTAAACAATTCATCACAGTCATCACAATCCGTTAATAGCGAGCATCAATGTTTAACTAATTTACAAAGAAACTCCAGAGTCCTAGCTGACTCTGATCTATTTCAAAATAACTCTGAAAATAATGATTCCTTCCAACAACTATGTGTTGGTGATAATGGAAGTGTAGAACGACGGTCACTATCTGAGTTACAAGTTCTGTCTCCAGACTCTCATTCAGTTTACTCAAATGATAGGTAAGTGATAAAAAAAAAATTCAATATTGAAAAAATCTATAATTTATTTGATATACTTACCTTGTAATAGGTTATTGTATTCAGATGTATTTTAGTTTTCTTTGTGTTAAAAAAATATGTCATTTTAATTGATAGATCCTGTCTTGATGATTTAGATTATTTAAATGTGCAATAATAATCTATTTTTTTTTTAAATTAAGTTCTGTTGGTAGTTAATTATATTTAGACACTCAATTTGGAAAATCAGTAATCATACTGAATATGTTAATCCTTCAAGTAAATACACAAAACCAACTATGTTTAACCAATTTGAGCATATAAATTCTTTAACATACCTATTTTTTAAGTAATTTGTTTAAATATTAGTCTCATTTAATAATGTAATAAATATAGCAAAATAGTAAATATACATATAATTTATTATTCAATTGAATAATTTATACTCTTGTACGAATAATGTTCATTAAGTTTAAATTAGGTATGAAGTATGTTTTTATTAGCTATTTAAAACTGCTGACTTTCATAAACTCTACATTTCTTTAGATACCTACCTATATTGGATATTAACGAATAATGAATTTGCTTTTATATTTATTTTACTCTGCATAAAATCTCGATTCCTTGCTAATTTTAATATACTAATATTTATTTAATGGTTCAACAATTATTCGTCTTACACATTTCAAATCTATAAATTTATTAATACTAAATTAAAAGTTTTAAAATTGCTCTAAATCCAGACGGAAAATGCTTCTAAAAAATGTTCAATCCCGGTCTAAAACCTAACCTTATTCACCACTCAGAATATATTACGATGATTTTTTACTGATGCAATTGACATATTTAAAATACCTGATAATTATGCTTGATGACGTGATTGGGACTTTGATGTTGTTATATTTAATTTAAAAACTCATATTATAAAATTTATAACAATACAAAACTTTATTTTGCATATTATAAGGTTTTTAATCATTAGAGCAAAAAAATTTCATAAAAATGTACTTTAAATTGCTTACACAAATGTGATGTATTTTACCAATGTTGTGTAAATATTGTGCGACTCCCATGTGATGATGGCATGCGCTCCATGCCATAGATGTTAATCCCTCCTATCGGTGTATTGTTTTTTTTTGTTCAAAAGCATTGGAGCCATAGGTATAATTATTTCAAAAATGAAAAACTGATAATACATTAATAATTATTAAATACATTTTCCAATAAATTCTGTCAAAACTGTCTTGTTCTACTGTTCTAGTGTATACATATTTGCTCATATTTGTATGCGTATATGTTTGTGTTTAAAACTTTTAAGTCTCTAAGTCTAGCGACTACCATTAGTCTTTAATAACTTTTAATTTTTAATTAATGTAACAACATCCAAGCCCTAATTAGGTTAGGATTAGATAATGTAAAGTATGATCAATGTTCATTTAAGTTTTATTAATTTATCTAGGGTTGTGGAAATGTTAGGTGTTAAATTTTTTTATTAGTTATGACCTTACCCAAATCCTGCAAAAATTTGCACTATGGAAATTTGTTCATACTCTAGTAAAATTATTGATAACTAATGTGTTTATTGCCTTTGATAATTTAATATTGAATTGATGTCCATTATTTAGTCTATTCACACACAAGATAGTTTTGATATAAAATGCAAATTATACATTATACAAAAAATATATCCCAGGATACCAAATAATTATACATGGTAAGTCGGGTAGGCACTATGAACAATGGGCTCTGGGCCTATAGCCCTGCAAACAGATTAACAATACAGGACTCACTTCATCGATTCACAAAAAGTTGATAGTGTTTTATCAAATAAGGGAGGAAGTTAAAATTATCAAAATTGTAACACAGTGTAAAATAGTAAAACCTAGAGAGTTTTAAAAAAAATATATTTTTAAATTCCTAATACTTCCCGAAATATTAACTAGTTCACGATAAAAAAATCACCCTGTATAAGTTATAGCTTAAAATTAATCTAAATATTTTGAAAATCTCCTTGCGTATATAAAATGTATGATATATGTAAAATTTTTGAGTGAATTCAAATAATGTTTTTAAATAATGACACATTTATAGGTAGAAAAAAAATATTAGCTATGAGAAGAAATTGTTTAATTAATAGTATTCTAAAATCTTGATTTAACAAATAATTGGTAATTTTTGGAAATCGGGTACATTTACTGCTTAAAAATAACTAATTTAAAATGTATAGTTGTAAAATATAATGTTAACAAATTGTGACATACATTTAGCAAAAAATTATTTATATAAGTAACTGTTTGTTTAAAATTACTATACACCACCACATATGTTCACTTAAAAATATAAAAAAATCATACAAAAAAAAATCAATAATTTATTTACTCAAGTATTTTAATTATACCTTATTTTTTAATATTTATATTATAATTTTCAATATTTTTTGCTTAATACCTTTATATTATATGTATATTATAATAATATATCCACGAAATAAAATATTACGTTTCCTAATAATATTTTAACAATATGTAAATAATAATAATTATTATTAGAAGTAGATTTTACAAGTTTAATTAATATAGGTGGATACAATACTTATTTAAAAGATTATAAAATAAAATATTTCGAATGATCGATACATCAAATATAATAAACTATTATTAAACAAATAGTTAAAGAATGTAGGTACCTAATCAGTAATCTTTTAAAAGATTATCGTATATATCGTATTATTGTGATATAAAACAAAACAAAATTATCGTTCATTTTTTAATATTATTTGTTATATATAAATTTTTTTTCTGAAAAGTAATATTATATTATAAGTATAATAATATTTTTGTAATTAAATATAAATAATGTAATAATTACGCTAATTACGTTTTAGAAATATCATGTGGTTGTCAGTAATATTGTAGTCTAGAGGTTATTTTTCCTTGGGTCGGGGATTTTTCTTCAGGGGATTTTTATTCCGCTATTACCTATCTGTATGTTATAGTTAAGTGCACAGTTATACTGTAGAACTTTGTGTAATAATCTTACCAAATACAAAATAATTTATATCATACCTATACAATTTGTTTCCTTAAAACAAATACAAGCATAAAGCTTATAATATTTACCATATTTCTCATAGGCAATAGAAAAAAAAAAATTTTTTTAATAATATTAAAAAATTGAAGTTTAATTTTTTTCCAAAAAAAAAATATAAGAAATACAGCTATATTTGTAAAGATTTGTTAATATTTCAGGAAAGAATTGAATAATTTATTTTGAGGGAGCTATTACAAGTTTTGGTGGGGTTAGCCACCCCAGCCCCCCCCCCCCCCCAGTTGCGCTTATGACTATACTATTAGTATATGTACACATTGTTTAGAATATTAAGACTCTTTTCTATGAATGAAATACCCAAGAGTCAAGACTACAGTATAAGTCCATATACCTAGTTGTTAGAATTTATTAAATATTAAATAATATGCATAAATTACAAATTTTGTTAAAACATTTTTAAACACTATACGTATAACACAAATACATTGTTATGATATTATAATTAATCAATACCTACAGGCTACAATATAATTAAGAATAAAATATAATAATTGGTAATTGCAATTTAATTAGCACGTAGTTCTATAATTAATAATTGTTATTGATTATACTTTATTTGCTTATTGCTTTTATCATTTATGCCGTACATTTATGCCGACAAAACAAAATAAAGCAACCATACGGACCACTAGCGCCCTACGCTACTGGTAGATATGTGTACCAGTCAACCGTAACATTTCTGGACCGCATAGTTGGCAGGCGATAGCTAACCCGTATATCTTAAACCGTGGTATAGTGGTACTTATCAATTATGGTAATTGATATCAGATATACTATCAGTATTAAATTATTATTAAAGTTATTTTATTCAATTTTAGACGGCAGCGTGAAATATTTTTAAATATAATATCGTTCAAATATCGATATTTCAACGATATATCGTGTGAACATTTTGATGCAACGATAATTATCGAAGTACGATATCGATATATCGATTTATTACTATCGATATCATCAAAATATCGATATACCGTTGACATCCCTACTTTCGGCCCTAATCACTGGTCGGTTATTGTACTCGCTGACCGCCGTACAGCGCACTCTCACTACTGTCCTGACGCACGTTTTCGAGCTCTGTCGTTATACCACTTCGGACCGCGTCTAGTCCATTAATCAATTTATTATAGTCGTTTCGTCTTCGTCATCTTTTCGAGAACACGCTTCAAAATCTCACAGCCATCTGCGTCCATTGCCGTTTGTTACGAAGAAGTCTGCCGTAGTTTCTATCAATCACCGTCACAGTCCTAAGGTAAATACACGCAAACGCGAGCGCGCCATTCGCGTAAACGATCGGTACACTCGACCCATCGTTTACGCATTTCTTTTTGGTTAGGTAGTTATGTGGTTTTAATAACAGCGCGTTTCGCGGCCCATATTATTATTATTTATTTATTTCTCGGAAACAAGAGTACTGGGCCCCACTGACTACTAGGACACTCGCTTCGCCCCCTCCCACCCTTGCCATCATGTGCGCCTCACCCCTCACCACTCCATCACAAACCACTACGGCTCTCTGATCTTCCGTTCCTCCCCACACCCAACGCTCACACTACGCCGCCCTACGTCACCCTGCACCACTCTGCGAATCCATTCCCCGGCACTCTGCGCCACCGCCGCCCCACGTTATCGCGTTAGCCATTCGGGTCATAGCATTATCAGTCGGCTGTGCGTTATCGTGTGGCCTGATCGAATGACACACGCATAGATAATATAAGAATGGATAGGACACGCTTATACCAGTTTCATATGGGACTGTGTGCTATTTTGGGGAAGAGAGAAAGACAATATGGGGATTTTTTAAGGTTATGTCCAAAAACTGTTTACAATATTTGTCAATTTCAAATTTGTATTTTGATTGTTGTGCCTGAAAATGAAAATTGGGTTACTGAATTGCGCATATATTTTTGGGTCGTCATGTGGTTTTCTTAACAGCGCGTTTCGCAGCCCATATTATTATTATTTATTCATTCCTCGAAAACAAGAGTACTGGGCCCCACTGGCTACTAGGACACTCGCTTCGCCCCCTCCCACCCTTGCCATCATGTGCGCCTCACCCCTCACCACTCCATCACAAACCACTACGGCTCTCTGATCTTCCGTTCCTCCCCACACCCAACGCTCACACTACGCCGCCCTACGTCACCCTGCACCACTCTGCGAATCCATTCCCCGGCACTCTGCGCCACCGCTGCCCCACGTTATCGCGTTAGCCATTCGGGTCATAGCATTATCAGTCGGCTGTGCGTTATCGTGTGGCCTGATCGAATGACACACGCATAGATAATATAAGAATGGATAGGACACGCTTATACCAGTTTCATATGGGACTGTGTGCTATTTTGGGGAAGAGAGAAAGACAATATGGGGCTTTTTTAAGGTTATGTCCAAGAACTGTTTACAATATTTGTCAATTTCAAATTTGTATTTTGATTGTTGTGCCTGAAAATGAAAATTGGGTTACTGAATTGCGCATATATTTTTGGGTCGTCATGTGGTTTTCTTTACAGCGCGTTTCGCAGCCCATATTATTATTATTTATTCATTCCTCGAAAACAAGAGTACTGGGCCCCACTGGCTACTAGGACACTCGTGTGGGGACCCAGGAGTCGTTGTCTATAACTTATACCAGAAACGTTGAGACTGTGCGTCGTCCCAGGGGCCTCGCAAGAGTTGTCTATGGGAGCCGCGTCAAAACACCGGAAACCTAAATTAATGTACCTAGGTCGTGTATAATTAATATAAATATCATATATATGATATTTATTTTATATAAATATTATTTGATCATTAGAGCGATTATGGAAACGATAATGAAACACATTACTAGAATATATTTTGAAGTTAAAAAGTTACCTCGTAATTCGGGTAAAGGTAATTCGAAAACATAAAAAGGACTCTTATAGTTCATATTATGTAGAAGCTGCCACTACAATCAATTTGCATTCTTAATAATAAGTCATCAAAATAAATGTCCGTTACAATATTTTATGTTGATGTATATTGTATCATTATTTCAGGTATAATGAGCACAGAACAGAATATTATGGTCTTTCGGCCAACCTGGGCCGAATTTCAAAATTTTAATAAATTTGTAAAATACATGGAATCCCAAGGTGCGCATAAAGCAGGCATTGCAAAAGTAAGTAATCTTATAAATGTTACACAATGTGAATCTTACACTGTTTATTTATTAAAAATTGTCAACATTGCTGGTATTTAATGTTTTAATAACATTTTTATTTAGGTTGTTCCACCGCGAGAATGGATTCCTAGGAGAAATTCATATTTAAGTGACGATATCATGAATATGAATATTCCAGCTCCACAGTACCAAGTAATACATATTTTAAACATGTGGCTAGCTTTTTTCGAGTTTAAACTATTAAGTGTAGGCAGTTTGCTGTTATCTTGACTACCGCCCGATTTTAAGTTCAGCTCTATACAATTCCCTTATTTTAACTACCACTAAACCAACTCGATTACCTACCATTTATATTGACTGTAAAATAAATATCTCTTCAGTAAATATCTTAAAATATCAACTGTGGTGATATATTGTTTTAGATATTAATTATATAGCTACCTCAAATATCATTATTTCAAACTACTACTGTGCTATGATTATGATATTGATTCATAACCAAATATTTTTCACAAAATGTAATGGACATAATTTATGCAATCCAACCATCCTCAAAACATAATTAAAGAAGACAAATCACTATTATTTGTATGGTATTATCTGCACCAAGCTTGGTGGTCGAGATACCGAAATTGATTTGAGACTGGCGGTAGTCGAAGTACCGAAAAACTAATTTTATTAATTATATTCTTTTAGAATGTCACAGGTAGACTGGGAGCTTACCAACAACTTAACATAATCAAACCAAATAATTCCATGACAGTGGAGGTATTTAAAAAACTGGCCGAGTCCCGAAAATATAAGACACCTAGTTTTGTTGATTATGCTGACCTCGAAAGAAAATATTGGAAAACCATTATGTACAATGGATGTCCATTGTATGGTGCAGATGTATCGGGATCCATTACAGATAAGGATGTAAATGTAAGTGTTCCTTGTATAGGAATATCATTAAATGTATACTATGTAATTTTAAAAACTACATTTTTTTTTTTTATACTAAGGTATGGAATATCAACAAACTAGGTACAATTTTGGACTTTGTTGACCGGGATTATGGATTAAGAATTGAGGGGGTTAATACGGCTTATCTTTATTTTGGCATGTGGAAAACATCATTTCCTTGGCATACTGAAGACATGGATCTATACAGTATAAACTATATTCATTACGGAAGTCCAAAGTCATGGTACATTTTTTTTTACATTTTTTTATAAGTGATTTTGTTGTATACATTCTTTTTTTTTTTAGGTACGCAATACCACCAGCACAGGGACGGCGTTTTGAAAGACTAGCTAGTTCATATTTTCCAGATGATTCTTCAACATGTTCATCATTTCTGAGACATAAAATGTATTTGATATCGCCTACAATATTAAAAACACATGGCATTCAATTCAATAAAGTAAAAGATTGTTAATATGAGATGTTTTAAAATATTATATTAATTTCAATGTATATTTTTAGATAACACAGGAGCCAGGAGAATTTATTATAACTTTTCCGTATGGATACCATGCCGGTTATAATAACGGATTCAACATTGCGGAGTCCACAAACTTTGCCTCACCCCGCTGGATAGAGTACGGGAAACGGTCGAAGCTCTGCAGTTGTCGAAATGACAACATTAAAATCGATATGACAACCTTTGTGAAACGCTTCCAGCCTGAAAGGTTTGATTTGTGGAGTAAAGGGAATGATGTTGGTTACCATCCAGAAGATCCTACCCGAGCGTTTGCAGCACCTTTGTAATTTTATTATGTGTGGTAGATTAAGTTTCTCTAAGACAAATTAGTTTTGGACCTAAGTATTTAAGTGTAAATACCCAGATGATTAATACTGAGAGCGTTATATCCAAAAGCCTTTCATAAATACGATATGTACAAATTTAAAATAATGAAATCAGAGGATCATGTTAGTACATTTTCCATAAAAATAATTGTAAATTATAATTTTATATTTTTAATATTAAGCATTTAGTTATATAATTGTAATTAAGTTGATTTTTTTTTATTTATTGTCACCTACCAATGTATTGTATACAAATATACTCTTTACTTTTAAAAATGTATAGAAAACAATGAACTTATTTCTTACAAGATATTTTATTATTAAAAATGTAGAATAATTTCATTTTCGCCCAATTAATCATACTCTCAACAAGTACATATGAGGTAGCATTTAGTCCAAATCACTTGACAAGACTATTATGATTCTGTTTAGATAAAAAAGTGGATTTTATTTTATTAACTTAAGAATACTCAGAATAATAAATAAGTATCAACTCAAATGTATTCAATTACACAAGTTTATATTAGTCATCACAGTGAATTCTAAACTTTGGTGACTAATAATAAACAATAATATACTTTAATATACTCGGTCTTTTACGCTCTTGGCCACACTTCTGTAATATATAGCAGAATTCTATAACGATATTGTAGTTGATTTGATTAACCTGTTGCCGTGTGCGCCTTCTTCATCGCCTGCACTATTTCCCTGTTGGTATTTATTGTAAATTGTGATGATTCATAAAGTTATGAATAATTGAATACATTTGAGTTTGTTACTTTAATAGTACAAACTTTATTTGTGATCGATTACAATTTATTTTTTCCTATAAGAGAACAAATTATGTTCACCATATTTATGAAAATATTTTTAAATGTAAACTTTTTTACAACACCAAGGCATATTAGGTGCATGTAATCTATGGGTACAGCAGATACTGGTTCAAAATTTGGGAACCTTTCCATGATTGTTTCCCCTGTATGATGCTCTTGGTCGGTTTTATTTAAAAACTCGGTATTTGTTCTTTTAATAAATTATATTTCTAGGAACCAAATTCTATTAATTATATATTCACCTCCTTGGATACATGTAGTGCAAGACGAATAACCAGAATGTCCATTAATATATAACACACTTGCTTTTGCAACTGCATCAAATAAAAACATAGTTATTTTGAACAATACAGATTTATCTTTAATATTTAAGCCTTGAGTTGTTAATATTACAGACTCGTCAACACATTCTTCAAGAAAATCATTAAAACTTGATGGCTTATCATTTCCATGATAGATACCGATTGGAAATGTATTAGGAGACATTTTAACATTATTAACTATACATAAAACATTTTAACATTGCGTGTAATAGTATTTCTAGGTGTATGTACAAATATCCTAGGATCTTTAAGAGTATTCTCTAGCCCAGGTATCAAGCATATAATTTTTAGTAACTCTCTTAAAGACAAATATGATATTTTACAAGGAACAGCCCAGAGTTTAAGTTTCTCAGTTATTTGTTGTGATAATAATAAATCATCTTGTATGTCACTAGAAATTGTGTAGCGAACAACAATGATGCTGTCTTCTGGTGGTGTATTGCAATAAGTATTTACATTTGTATTGGTTGTTATTTCTGAAATATTATTTGATGAACAGTGTACTCTAGGTTCAAATTGATGTTCAAATAACAAAATGTCATTAGATTGAGAGGCATGAACATTTGGTGGGAAATTACTATTATTCACTCCTGGGGCTGGTGGTTTTGACAAACTATTATTTTCAGTAGTGCCAATACTATATTTTGTTCTTAATAAGGCTAGATTATGTAAGTCATTTTTTATAATTCTATTTCTCTTCCATTTTAAAAACCCAGATTGTTTACTCATCTTTGGAAGTATACACTGATCATAAATAAATTGATACTTACTTAATATTAAGTAGATAATATATCTTATAACATATTCTTGATTCTTGAACAATTAATGTTGATTAAATACACCACTCACGTGTTCAGTCAAAACTGTATTTACATATAGTATAAAAAATCCATTCGTTACAGTGGAAAATTAACTGTCGAACACTATAATAATATATTATGTCAAACACATTTATTTGTAATTCGTTTACACATTAGAGTTATCTACAGTACTCTGCTACTCATGTGATCTTCAATAAACTACCCTCAACAATAGGGTTACTTAGGTTTTGTGTACTGTATAATAATATAACTATTTTAGACATTTAATAAAATTTATTATTTATTATTTATATTTAATTATTGTATACGTTGCTAAGTCGTGTTCGATTGTGTTGGTTTATGAACGCAGGTCATAAGTTTCTAGGACCTTTAAAATATAACTTAAAAAACTTTATTTATATCAGTCCAACAACCCGGTCCTGAAGACCAGTTTGTGTAGAGGGAAAAGCCAACTACTCTTTATAACTGGATAGGATTAGGTATAAAATTAATATTGACAGCCACTTGGTTTAACCAAGCAGGTGTGTTGCACTATTTTTGGTATTTTTTTAATTGTTAATACATATGAGATTTTTGTATCAAATTATCTAAAATGATAAAATTATTTTGTGTAATCTCATGCCATGTTTAATTATGTACAATTTTTTTTTGAAACTTTAAATTATTGTTTCCTTATGTTAAGATGTGCGTATACATGGTTGTATACTTACTCCATTGGTTAGTTATGTATTTGTATATGTGTGAGATCAAAATAAACAATTTTCTAATGTGCCAGTTTCTTTTTATGCAATGTAATGACTAGATTTTTTGAAAAATTATATAAAATGATCTCCGTTCAACATTGAATTAGTATTAACTATTAAAATATACTATTATAGAACTTAAAAATATTTAGAAAAGATTTCCAATATTTTTAGTATAATTATGTGAATTTCATTATCTAAAACTAATATTTTTTTCTCAATAAAGTAATCATTACTTAAAACAAAAAAAACTATAACTAGGCCGTTCTTAAATCGAGTTGGGGAAGAGAATTATTCGTATATTTCTTAATTGGTATGTGTTTAAATTTAATTCTTATCAATGGGAATATATATATATATTTTATTGGGATAGTAAAAAATTCTTTGTTATATTATTAGCAGTTAAACATTATTGTTATATGATTCAAATTATTTTATTCATGTTCATAAATCTCTGTACACATAATATATAAAATATATATATGTATATACTTTTTTATGTTTATGTGTATAATGTAATTTAAATTGCTATAATAAATTATAATTATAATTATTATGGACATCTTGTATTGTTTTATTCTATACGTTTTAGTGGTATGCTTAATAAACGGTATGTTTGTTATATGAGTGACTCAAATTATGAAGAATCAAAACATTTTTAAAATGTTTGACATTTGGACACGTTGAACCCTTTTGAAATGGACATTTTTAAATTCCATAGCCGTCATAATTCTCAATAAAATTATTCTTCAATTTATCTAAAAGTCATTGTTCATTTTTACCTATCTGGGATTTCAAATTTCAAATTAGCTTTTTCATCATAATTATAATAATCATAATGTGTATTCTTTATTTCCTAAATATTTAAATGTAAAATCATTTTTTTTATAAAATCATATTCTCCATATCGAATATGTGAATATTCCATAATAAAAAGTGGAACAAATCAGAATATTTTATATAGTTCTATCTAGATTTGCTATTTTGCTAAAGTGTTTAACATTATCTTGACTCATTAGTAATAATTTCATAGAATTCAATAATTTACTTAATAAATATTTGCATGTATAATTTTTTGTTGGTTTGTGTTAATAAAATTATAGAATTTATAACTATTAGATTTTAAAACTTTAATGCAGTAATATTTTACAAGTTTATTATACAAAAGCATCTATTTTAAGGGCTTATGAATGCCTTATAATTATTTTCTACTAATTTGTTCAAACATTGGTCGCATTTAATAGTGTAACAAATAT
This sequence comes from Metopolophium dirhodum, assembly GCF_019925205.1. Classification (NCBI taxonomy): domain Eukaryota; kingdom Metazoa; phylum Arthropoda; class Insecta; order Hemiptera; family Aphididae; genus Metopolophium; species Metopolophium dirhodum. The sequence continues at coordinate 6,737,634 of NC_083560.1, forward strand.
AGAAACCAATACAATGTAATGTAGAAAACGATTGAACTCATTTAAACCTGTAGCATGGACCAAACTTCTGCAAATCTAAAATGGTAGCCATAATCATATTGTATCAAAAGTATATAACTTGTTGCAAATAAAAGAATTTCGAGTGTTTTAAACAGTTAATTGGTACCTATAATATTGATTTAACTTTTAAAGACTTGTAGACTGCAGTTATATTTTACAATGTTATTTGCACAAAACCAACTATTTTTAACCAATTTGAGCATATAAATTCTTTAACATACCTATTTTTTAAGTAATTTGTTTAAATATTAGTCTCATTTAATAATGTTATAAATATAGCAAAATAGTAAATAATATACATATAATTTATTATTCAATTGAATAATTTATACTCTTGTACGAATAATGTTCATTAAGTTTAAATTAGGTATGAAGTATGTTTTTATTAGCTATTTAAAACTGCTGACTTTCATAAACTCTACATTTCTTTAGATACCTACCTATATTGGATATTAACGAATAATGAATTTGCTTTTATATTTATTTTACTCTGCATAAAATCTCGATTCCTTGCTAATTTTAATATACTAATATTTATTTAATGGTTCAACAATTATTCGTCTTACACATTTCAAATCTATAAATTTATTAATACTAAATTAAAAGTTTTAAAATTGCTCTAAATCCAGACGGAAAATGCTTCTAAAAAATGTTCAATCCCGGTCTAAAACCTAACCTTATTCACCACTCAGAATATATTACGATGATTTTTTACTGATGCAATTGACATATTTAAAATACCTGATAATTATGCTTGATGACGTGATTGGGACTTTGATGTTGTTATAATTAATTTAAAAACTCATATTATAAAATTTATAACAATACAAAACTTTATTTTGCATATTATAAGGTTTTTAATCATTAGAGCAAAAAAATTTCATAAAAATGTACTTTAAATTGCTTACACAAATGTGATGTATTTTACCAATGTTGTGTAAATATTGTGCGACTCCCATGTGATGATGGCATGCGCTCCATGCCATAGATGTTAATCCCTCCTATCGGTCTATTGTTTTTTTTTTGTTCAAAAGCATTGGAGCCATAGGTATAATTATTTCAAAAATGAAAAACTGATAATACATTAATAATTATTAAATACATTTTCCAATAAATTCTGTCAAAACTGTCTTGTTCTACTGTTCTAGTGTATACATATTTGCTCATATTTGTATGCGTATATGTTTGTGTTTAAAACTTTTAAGTCTCTAAGTCTAGCGACTACCATTAGTCTTTAATAACTTTTAATTTTTAATTAATGTAACAACATCCAAGCCCTAATTAGGTTAGGATTAGATAATGTAAAGTATGATCAATGTTCATTTAAGTTTTATTAATTTATCTAGGGTTGTGGAAATGTTAGGTGTTAAATTTTTTTATTAGTTATGACCTTACCCAAATCCTGCAAAAATTTGCACTATGGAAATTTGTTCATACTCTAGTAAAATTATTGATAACTAATGTGTTTATTGCCTTTGATAATTTAATATTGAATTGATGTCCATTATTTAGTCTATTCACACACAAGATAGTTTTGATATAAAATGCAAATTATACATTATACAAAAAATATATCCCAGGATACCAAATAATTATACATGGTAAGTCGGGTAGGCACTATGAACAATGGGCTCTGGGCCTATAGCCCTGCAAACAGATTAACAATACAGGACTCACTTCATCGATTCACAAAAGTTGATAGTGTTTTATCAAATAAGGGAGGAAGTTAAAATTATCAAAATTGTAACACAGTGTAAAATAGTAAAACCTAGAGAGTTTTAAAAAAAAAAATATTTTTAAATTCCTAATACTTCCCGAAATATTAACTAGTTCACGATAAAAAAATCACCCTGTATAAGTTATAGCTTAAAATTAATCTAAATATTTTGAAAATCTCCTTGCGTATATAAAATGTATGATATATGTAAAGTTTTTGAGTGAATTCAAATAATGTTTTTAAATAATAACACATTTATAGGTAGAAAAAAAATATTAGCTATGAGAAGAAATTGTTTAATTAATAGTACTCTAAAATCTTGATTTAACAAATAATTGGTAATTTTTGGAAATCGGGTACATTTACTGCTTAAAAATAACTAATTTAAAATGTATAGTTGTAAAATATAATGTTAACAAATTGTGACATACATTTAGTAAAAAATTATTTATATAAGTAACTGTTTGTTTAAAATTACTATACACCACCACATATGTTCACTTAAAAATATAAAAAAATCATACAAAAAAAAATCAATAATTTATTTACTCAAGTATTTTAATTATACCTTATTTTTTAATATTTATATTATAATTTTCAATATTTTTTGCTTAATACCTTTATATTATATGTATATTATAATAATATATCCACGAAATAAAATATTACGTTTCCTAATAATATTTTAACAATATGTAAATAATAATAATTATTATTAGAAGTAGATTTTACAAGTTTAATTAATATAGGTGGATACAATACTTATTTAAAAGATTATAAAATAAAATATTTCGAATGATCGATACATCTAATATAATAAATTATTATTAAACAAATAGTTAATGAATGTAGGTACCTAATCAGTAATCTTTTAAAAGATTATCGTATATATCGTATTATTGTGATATAAAACAAAACAAAATTATCGTTCATTTTTTAATATTATTTGTTATATATAAATTTTTTTACTGAAAAGTAATATTATATTATGAGTATAATAATATTTTTGTAATTAAATATAAATAATGTAATAATTACGCTAATTACGTTTTAGAAATATCATGTGGTTGTCAGTAATATTGTAGTCTAGAGGTTATTTTTCCTTGGGTCGGGGATTTTTCTTCAGGGGATTTTTATTCCGCTATTACCTATCTGTATGTTATAGTTAAGTGCACAGTTATACTGTGGAACTTTGTGTAATAATCTTACCAAATACAAAATAATTTATATCATACCTATACAATTTGTTTCCTTAAAACAAATACAAGCATAAAGCTTATAATATTTACCATATTTCTCATAGGCAATAGAAAAAAAAAAATTTTTTTAATAATATTAAAAAATTGAAGTTTAATTTTTTTCCAAAAAAAAAATATAAGAAATACAGCTATATTTTTAAAGATTTGTTAATATTTTAGGAAAGAATTGAATAATTTATTTTGAGGGAGCTATTACAAGTTTTGGTGGGGTTAGCCACCCCAGCCCCCCCCCCCCCCAGTTGCGCTTATGACTATACTATTAGTATATGTACACATTGTTTAGAATATTAAGAGTCTTTTCTATGAATGAAATACCCAAGAGTCAAGACTACAGTATAAGTCCATATACCTAGTTGTTAGAATTTATTAAATATTAAATAATATGCATAAATTACAAATTTTGTTAAAACATTTTTAAACACTATACGTATAACACAAATACATTGTTATGATATTATAATTAATCAATACCTACAGGCTACAATATAATTAAGAATAAAATATAATAATTGGTAATTGCAATTTAATTAGCACGTAGTTCTATAATTAATAATTGTTATTGATTATACTTTATTTGCTTATTGCTTTTATCATTTATGCCGTACATTTATGCCGACAAAACAAAATAAAGCAACCATACGGACCACTAGCGCCACGCTACTGGTAGATATGTGTACCAGTCAACCGTAACATTTCTGGACCGCATAGTTGGCAGGCGATAGCTAACCCGTATATCTTAAACCGTGGTATAGTGGTACTTATCAATTATGGTAATTGATATCAGATATACTATCAGTATTAAATTATTATTAAAGTTATTTTATTCAATTTTAGACGGCAGCGTGAAATATTTTTAAATATAATATCGTTCAAATATCGATATTTCAACGATATATCGTGTGAACATTTTGATGCAACGATAATTATCGAAGTACGATATCGATATATCGATTTATTACTATCGATATCATCAAAATATCGATATACCGTTGACATCCCTACTTTCAGCCCTAATCACTGGTCGGTTATTGTACTCGCTGACCGCCGTACAGCGCACTCTCACTACTGTCCTGACGCACGTTTTCGAGCTCTGTCGTTATACCACTTCGGACCGCGTCTAGTCCATTAATCAATTTATTATAGTCGTTTCGTCTTCGTCATCTTTTCGAGAACACGCTTCAAAATCTCACAGCCATCTGCGTCCATTGCCGTTTGTTACGAAGAAGTCTGCCGTAGTTTCTATCAATCACCGTCACAGTCCTAAGGTAAATACACGCAAACGCGAGCGCGCCATTCGCGTAAACGATCGGTACACTCGACCCATCGTTTACGCATTTCTTTTTGGTTAGGTAGTTATGTGGTTTTTTAATAACAGCGCGTTTCGCGGCCCATATTATTATTATTTATTTATTTCTCGGAAACAAGAGTACTGGGCCCCACTGACTACTAGGACACTCGCTTCGCCCCCTCCCACCCTTGCCATCATGTGCGCCTCACCCCTCACCACTCCATCACAAACCACTACAGCTCTCTGATCTTCCGTTCCTCCCCACACCCAACGCTCACACTACGCCGCCCTACGTCACCCTGCACCACTCTGCGAATCCATTCCCCGGCACTCTGCGCCACCGCCGCCCCACGTTATCGCGTTAGCCATTCGGGTCATAGCATTATCAGTCGGCTGTGCGTTATCGTGTGGCCTGATCGAATGACACACGCATAGATAATATAAGAATGGATAGGACACGCTTATACCAGTTTCATATGGGACTGTGTGCTATTTTGGGGAAGAGAGAAAGACAATATGGGGCTTTTTTAAGGTTATGTCCAAAAACTGTTTACAATATTTGTCAATTTCAAATTTGTATTTTGATTGTTGTGCCTGAAAATGAAAATTGGGTTACTGAATTGCGCATATATTTTTGGGTCGTCATGTGGTTTTCTTAACAGCGCGTTTCGCAGCCCATATTATTATTATTTATTCATTCCTCGAAAACAAGAGTACTGGGCCCCACTGGCTACTAGGACACTCGCTTCGCCCCCTCCCACCCTTGCCATCATGTGCGCCTCACCCCTCACCACTCCATCACAAACCACTACGGCTCTCTGATCTTCCGTTCCTCCCCACACCCAACGCTCACACTACGCCGCCCTACGTCACCCTGCACCACTCTGCGAATCCATTCCCCGGCACTCTGCGCCACCGCCGCCCCACGTTATCGCGTTAGCCATTCGGGTCATAGCATTATCAGTCGGCTGTGCGTTATCGTGTGGCCTGATCGAATGACACACGCATAGATAATATAAGAATGGATAGGACACGCTTATACCAGTTTCATATGGGACTGTGTGCTATTTTGGGGAAGAGAGAAAGACAATATGGGGCTTTTTTAAGGTTATGTCCAAAAACTGTTTACAATATTTGTCAATTTCAAATTTGTATTTTGATTGTTGTGCCTGAAAATGAAAATTGGGTTACTGAATTGCGCATATATTTTTGGGTCGTCATGTGGTTTTCTTTACAGCGCGTTTCGCAGCCCATATTATTATTATTTATTCATTCCTCGAAAACAAGAGTACTGGGCCCCACTGGCTACTAGGACACTCGTGTGGGGACCCAGGAGTCGTTGTCTATAACTTATACCAGAAACGTTGAGACTGTGCGTCGTCCCAGGGGCCTCGCAAGAGTTGTCTATGGGAGCCGCGTCAAAACACCGGAAACCTAAATTAATGTACCTAGGTCGTGTATAATTAATATAAATATCATATATATGATATTTATTTTATATAAATATTATTTGATCATTAGAGCGATTATGGAAACGATAATGAAACACATTACTAGAATATATTTTGAAGTTAAAAAGTTACCTCGTAATTCGGGTAAAGGTAATTCGAAAACATAAAAAGGACTCTTATAGTTCATATTATGTAGAAGCTGCCACTACAATCAATTTGCATTCTTAATAATAAGTCATCAAAATAAATGTCCGTTACAATATTTTATGTTGATGTATATTGTATCATTATTTCAGGTATAATGAGCACAGAACAGAATATTATGGTCTTTCGGCCAACCTGGGCCGAATTTCAAAATTTTAATAAATTTGTAAAATACATGGAATCCCAAGGTGCGCATAAAGCAGGCATTGCAAAAGTAAGTAATCTTATAAATGTTACACAATGTGAATCTTACACTGTTTATTTATTAAAAATTGTCAACATTGCTGGTATTTAATGTTTTAATAACATTTTTATTTAGGTTGTTCCACCGCGAGAATGGATTCCTAGGAGAAATTCATATTTAAGTGACGATATCATGAATATGAATATTCCAGCTCCACAGTACCAAGTAATACATATTTTAAACATGTGGCTAGCTTTTTTCGAGTTTAAACTATTAAGTGTAGGCAGTTTGCTGTTATCTTGACTACCGCCCGATTTTAAGTTCAGCTCTATACAATTCCCTTATTTTAACTACCACTAAACCAACTCGATTACCTACCATTTATATTGACTGTAAAATAAATATCTCTTCAGTAAATATCTTAAAATATCAACTGTGGTGATATATTGTTTTTAGATATTAATTATATAGCTACCTCAAATATCATTATTTCAAACTACTACTGTGCTATGATTATGATATTGATTCATAACCAAATATTTTTCACAAAATGTAATGGACATAATTTATGCAATCCAACCATCCTCAAAACATAATTAAAGAAGACAAATCACTATTATTTGTATGGTATTATCTGCACCAAGCTTGGTGGTCGAGATACCGAAATTGATTTAAGACTGGCGGTAGTCGAAGTACCGAAAAACTAATTTTATTAATTATATTCTTTTAGAATGTCACAGGTAGACTGGGAGCTTACCAACAACTTAACATAATCAAACCAAATAATTCCATGACAGTGGAGGTATTTAAAAAACTGGCCGAGTCCCGAAAATATAAGACACCTAGTTTTGTTGATTATGCTGACCTCGAAAGAAAATATTGGAAAACCATTATGTACAATGGATGTCCATTGTATGGTGCAGATGTATCGGGATCCATTACAGATAAGGATGTAAATGTAAGTGTTCCTTGTATAGGAATATCATTAAATGTATACTATGTAATTTTAAAAACTACATTTTTTTTTTTTATACTAAGGTATGGAATATCAACAAACTAGGTACAATTTTGGACTTTGTTGACCGGGATTATGGATTAAGAATTGAGGGGGTTAATACGGCTTATCTTTATTTTGGCATGTGGAAAACATCATTTCCTTGGCATACTGAAGACATGGATCTATACAGTATAAACTATATTCATTACGGAAGTCCAAAGTCATGGTACATTTTTTTTTACATTTTTTTATAAGTGATTTTGTTGTATACATTCTTTTTTTTTTTAGGTACGCAATACCACCAGCACAGGGACGGCGTTTTGAAAGACTAGCTAGTTCATATTTTCCAGATGATTCTTCAACATGTTCATCATTTCTGAGACATAAAATGTATTTGATATCGCCTACAATATTAAAAACACATGGCATTCAATTCAATAAAGTAAAAGATTGTTAATATGAGATGTTTTAAAATATTATATTAATTTCAATGTATATTTTTAGATAACACAGGAGCCAGGAGAATTTATTATAACTTTTCCGTATGGATACCATGCCGGTTATAATAACGGATTCAACATTGCGGAGTCCACAAACTTTGCCTCACCCCGCTGGATAGAGTACGGGAAACGGTCGAAGCTCTGCAGTTGTCGAAATGACAACATTAAAATCGATATGACAACCTTTGTGAAACGCTTCCAGCCTGAAAGGTTTGATTTGTGGAGTAAAGGGAATGATGTTGGTTACCATCCAGAAGATCCTACCCGAGCGTTTGCAGCACCTTTGTAATTTTATTATGTGTGGTAGATTAAGTTTCTCTAAGACAAATTAGTTTTGGACCTAAGTATTTAAGTGTAAATACCCAGATGATTAATACTGAGAGCGTTATATCCAAAAGCCTTTCATAAATACGATATGTACAAATTTAAAATAATGAAATCAGAGGATCATGTTAGTACATTTTCCATAAAAATAATTGTAAATTATAATTTTATATTTTTAATATTAAGCATTTAGTTATATAATTGTAATTAAGTTGATTTTTTTTTATTTATTGTCACCTACCAATGTATTGTATACAAATATACTCTTTACTTTTAAAAATGTATAGAAAACAATGAACTTATTTCTTACAAGATATTTTATTATTAAAAATGTAGAATAATTTCATTTTCGCCCAATTAATCATACTCTCAACAAGTACATATGAGGTAGCATTTAGTCCAAATCACTTGACAAGACTATTATGATTCTGTTTAGATAAAAAAGTGGATTTTATTTTATTAACTTAAGAATACTCAGAATAATAAATAAGTATCAACTCAAATGTATTCAATTACACAAGTTTATATTAGTCATCACAGTGAATTCTAAACTTTGGTGACTAATAATAAACAATAATATACTTTAATATACTCGGTCTTTTACGCTCTTGGCCACACTTCTGTAATATATAGCAGAATTCTATAACGATATTGTAGTTGATTTGATTAACCTGTTGCCGTGTGCGCCTTCTTCATCGCCTGCACTATTTCCCTGTTGGTATTTATTGTAAATTGTGATGATTCATAAAGTTATGAATAATTGAATACATTTGAGTTTGTTACTTTAATAGTACAAACTTTATTTGTGATCGATTACAATTTATTTTTTCCTATAAGAGAACAAATTATGTTCACCATATTTATGAAAATATTTTTAAATGTAAACTTTTTTACAACACCAAGGCATATTAGGTGCATGTAATCTATGGGTACAGCAGATACTGGTTCAAAATTTGGGAACCTTTCCATGATTGTTTCCCCTGTATGATGCTCTTGGTCGGTTTTATTTAAAAACTCGGTATTTGTTCTTTTAATAAATTATATTTCTAGGAACCAAATTCTATTAATTATATATTCACCTCCTTGGATACATGTAGTGCAAGACGAATAACCAGAATGTCCATTAATATATAACACACTTGCTTTTGCAACTGCATCAAATAAAAACATAGTTATTTTGAACAATACAGATTTATCTTTAATATTTAAGCCTTGAGTTGTTAATATTACAGACTCGTCAACACATTCTTCAAGAAAATCATTAAAACTTGATGGCTTATCATTTCCATGATAGATACCGATTGGAAATGTATTAGGAGACATTTTAACATTATTAACTATACATAAAACATTTTAACATTGCGTGTAATAGTATTTCTAGGTGTATGTACAAATATCCTAGGATCTTTAAGAGTATTCTCTAGCCCAGGTATCAAGCATATAATTTTTAGTAACTCTCTTAAAGACAAATATGATATTTTACAAGGAACAGCCCAGAGTTTAAGTTTCTCAGTTATTTGTTGTGATAATAATAAATCATCTTGTATGTCACTAGAAATTGTGTAGCGAACAACAATGATGCTGTCTTCTGGTGGTGTATTGCAATAAGTATTTACATTTGTATTGGTTGTTATTTCTGAAATATTATTTGATGAACAGTGTACTCTAGGTTCAAATTGATGTTCAAATAACAAAATGTCATTAGATTGAGAGGCATGAACATTTGGTGGGAAATTACTATTATTCACTCCTGGGGCTGGTGGTTTTGACAAACTATTATTTTCAGTAGTGCCAATACTATATTTTGTTCTTAATAAGGCTAGATTATGTAAGTCATTTTTTATAATTCTATTTCTCTTCCATTTTAAAAACCCAGATTGTTTACTCATCTTTGGAAGTATACACTGATCATAAATAAATTGATACTTACTTAATATTAAGTAGATAATATATCTTATAACATATTCTTGATTCTTGAACAATTAATGTTGATTAAATACACCACTCACGTGTTCAGTCAAAACTGTATTTACATATAGTATAAAAAATCCATTCGTTACAGTGGAAAATTAATTGTCGAACACTATAATAATATATTATGTCAAACACATTTATTTGTAATTCGTTTACACATTAGAGTTATCTACAGTACTCTGCTACTCATGTGATCTTCAATAAACTACCCTCAACAATAGGGTTACTTAGGTTTTGTGTACTGTATAATAATATAACTATTTTAGACATTTAATAAAATTTATTATTTATTATTTATATTTAATTATTGTATACGTTGCTAAGTCGTGTTCGATTGTGTTGGTTTATGAACGCAGGTCATAAGTTTCTAGGACCTTTAAAATATAACTTAAAAAACTTTATTTATATCAGTCCAACAACCCGGTCCTGAAGACCAGTTTGTGTAGAGGGAAAAGCCAACTACTCCTTATAACTGGATAGGATTAGGTATAAAATTAATATTGACAGCCACTTGGTTTAACCAAGCAGGTGTGTTGCACTATTTTTGGTATTTTTTTAATTGTTAATACATATGAGATTTTTGTATCAAATTATCTAAAATGATAAAATTATTTTGTGTAATCTCATGCCATGTTTAATTATGTACAATTTTTTTTTGAAACTTTAAATTATTGTTTCCTTATGTTAAGATGTGCGTATTCATGGTTGTATACTTACTCCATTGGTTAGTTATGTATTTGTATATGTGTGAAATCAAAATAAACAATTTTCTAATGTGCCAGTTTCTTTTTATGCAATGTAATGACTAGATTTTTTGAAAAATTATATAAAATGATCTCCGTTCAACATTGAATTAGTATTAACTATTAAAATATACTATTATAGAACTTAAAAATATTTAGAAAAGATTTCCAATATTTTTAGTATAATTATGTGAATTTCATTATCTAAAAGTAATATTTTTTTCTCAATAAAGTAATCATTACTTAAAACAAAAAAAATTATAACTAGGCCGTTCTTAAATCGAGTTGGGGAAGAGAATTATTCGTATATTTCTTAATTGGTATGTGTTTAAATTTAATTCTTATCAATGGGAATATATATATATATTTTATTGGGATAGTAAAAAATTCTTTGTTATATTATTAGCAGTTAAACATTATTGTTATATGATTCAAATTATTTTATTCATGTTCATAAATCTCTGTACACATAATATATAAAATATATATATGTATATACTTTTTTATGTTTATGTGTATAATGTAATTTAAATTGCTATAATAAATTATAATTATAATTATTATGGACATCTTGTATTGTTTTATTCTATACGTTTTAGTGGTATGCTTAATAAACGGTATGTTTGTTATATGAGTGACTCAAATTATGAAGAATCAAAACATTTTTAAAATGTTTGACATTTGGACACGTTGAACCCTTTTGAAATGGACATTTTTAAATTCCATAGCCGTCATAATTCTCAATAAAATTATTCTTCAATTTATCTAAAAGTCATTGTTCATTTTTACCTATCTGGGATTTCAAATTTCAAATTAGCTTTTTCATCATAATTATAATAATCATAATGTGTATTCTTTATTTCCTAAATATTTAAATGTAAAATCATTTTTTTTATAAAATCATATTCTCCATATCGAATATGTGAATATTCCATAATAAAAAGTGGAACAAATCAGAATATTTTATATAGTTCTATCTAGATTTGCTATTTTGCTAAAGTGTTTAACATTATCTTGACTCATTAGTAATAATTTCATAGAATTCAATAATTTACTTAATAAATATTTGCATGTATAATTTTTTGTTGGTTTGTGTTAATAAAATTATAGAATTTATAACTATTAGATTTTAAAACTTTAATGCAGTAATATTTTACAAGTTTATTATACAAAAGCATCTATTTTAAGGGCTTATGAATGCCTTATAATTATTTTCTACTAATTTGTTCAAACATTGGTCGCATTTAATAGTGTAACAAATATAGAAACCAATACAATGTAATGTAGAAAACGATTGAACTCATTTAAACCTGTAGCATGGACCAAACTTCTGCAAATCTAAAATGGTAGCCATAATCATATTGTATCAAAAGTATATAACTTGTTGCAAATAAAAGAATTTCGAGTGTTTTAAACAGTTAATTGGTACCTATAATATTGATTTAACTTTTAAAGACTTGTAGACTGCAGTTATATTTTACAATGTTATTTGCACAAAACCAACTATTTTTAACCAATTTGAGCATATAAATTCTTTAACATACCTATTTTTTAAGTAATTTGTTTAAATATTAGTCTCATTTAATAATGTAATAAATATAGCAAAATAGTAAATATACATATAATTTATTATTCAATTGAATAATTTATACTCTTGTACGAATAATGTTCATTAAGTTTAAATTAGGTATGAAGTATGTTTTTATTAGCTATTTAAAACTGCTGACTTTCATAAACTCTACATTTCTTTAGATACCTACCTATATTGGATATTAACGAATAATGAATTTGCTTTTATATTTATTTTACTCTGCATAAAATCTCGATTCCTTGCTAATTTTAATATACTAATATTTATTTAATGGTTCAACAATTATTCGTCTTACACATTTCAAATCTATAAATTTATTAATACTAAATTAAAAGTTTTAAAATTGCTCTAAATCCAGACGGAAAATGCTTCTAAAAAATGTTCAATCCCGGTCTAAAACCTAACCTTATTCACCACTCAGAATATATTACGATGATTTTTTACTGATGCAATTGACATATTTAAAATACCTGATAATTATGCTTGATGACGTGATTGGGACTTTGATGTTGTTATAATTAATTTAAAAACTCATATTATAAAATTTATAACAATACAAAACTTTATTTTGCATATTATAAGGTTTTTAATCATTAGAGCAAAAAAATTTCATAAAAATGTACTTTAAATTGCTTACACAAATGTGATGTATTTTACCAATGTTGTGTAAATATTGTGCGACTCCCATGTGATGATGGCATGCGCTCCATGCCATAGATGTTAATCCCTCCTATCGGTCTATTGTTTTTTTTTGTTCAAAAGCATTGGAGCCATAGGTATAATTATTTCAAAAATGAAAAACTGATAATACATTAATAATTATTAAATACATTTTCCAATAAATTCTGTCAAAACTGTCTTGTTCTACTGTTCTAGTGTATACATATTTGCTCATATTTGTATGCGTATATGTTTGTGTTTAAAACTTTTAAGTCTCTAAGTCTAGCGACTACCATTAGTCTTTAATAACTTTTAATTTTTAATTAATGTAACAACATCCAAGCCCTAATTAGGTTAGGATTAGATAATGTAAAGTATGATCAATGTTCATTTAAGTTTTATTAATTTATCTAGGGTTGTGGAAATGTTAGGTGTTAAATTTTTTTATTAGTTATGACCTTACCCAAATCCTGCAAAAATTTGCACTATGGAAATTTGTTCATACTCTAGTAAAATTATTGATAACTAATGTGTTTATTGCCTTTGATAATTTAATATTGAATTGATGTCCATTATTTAGTCTATTCACACACAAGATAGTTTTGATATAAAATGCAAATTATACATTATACAAAAAATATATCCCAGGATACCAAATAATTATACATGGTAAGTCGGGTAGGCACTATGAACAATGGGCTCTGGGCCTATAGCCCTGCAAACAGATTAACAATACAGGACTCACTTCATCGATTCACAAAAAGTTGATAGTGTTTTATCAAATAAGGGAGGAAGTTAAAATTATCAAAATTGTAACACAGTGTAAAATAGTAAAACCTAGAGAGTTTTAAAAAAAAAATATTTTTAAATTCCTAATACTTCCCGAAATATTAACTAGTTCACGATAAAAAAATCACCCTGTATAAGTTATAGCTTAAAATTAATCTAAATATTTTGAAAATCTCCTTGCGTATATAAAATGTATGATATATGTAAAGTTTTTGAGTGAATTCAAATAATGTTTTTAAATAATAACACATTTATAGGTAGAAAAAAAATATTAGCTATGAGAAGAAATTGTTTAATTAATAGTACTCTAAAATCTTGATTTAACAAATAATTGGTAATTTTTGGAAATCGGGTACATTTACTGCTTAAAAATAACTAATTTAAAATGTATAGTTGTAAAATATAATGTTAACAAATTGTGACATACATTTAGTAAAAAATTATTTATATAAGTAACTGTTTGTTTAAAATTACTATACACCACCACATATGTTCACTTAAAAATATAAAAAAATCATACAAAAAAAAATCAATAATTTATTTACTCAAGTATTTTAATTATACCTTATTTTTTAATATTTATATTATAATTTTCAATATTTTTTGCTTAATACCTTTATATTATATGTATATTATAATAATATATCCACGAAATAAAATATTACGTTTCCTAATAATATTTTAACAATATGTAAATAATAATAATTATTATTAGAAGTAGATTTTACAAGTTTAATTAATATAGGTGGATACAATACTTATTTAAAAGATTATAAAATAAAATATTTCGAATGATCGATACATCTAATATAATAAATTATTATTAAACAAATAGTTAATGAATGTAGGTACCTAATCAGTAATCTTTTAAAAGATTATCGTATATATCGTATTATTGTGATATAAAACAAAACAAAATTATCGTTCATTTTTTAATATTATTTGTTATATATAAATTTTTTTACTGAAAAGTAATATTATATTATGAGTATAATAATATTTTTGTAATTAAATATAAATAATGTAATAATTACGCTAATTACGTTTTAGAAATATCATGTGGTTGTCAGTAATATTGTAGTCTAGAGGTTATTTTTCCTTGGGTCGGGGATTTTTCTTCAGGGGATTTTTATTCCGCTATTACCTATCTGTATGTTATAGTTAAGTGCACAGTTATACTGTGGAACTTTGTGTAATAATCTTACCAAATACAAAATAATTTATATCATACCTATACAATTTGTTTCCTTAAAACAAATACAAGCATAAAGCTTATAATATTTATCATATTTCTCATAGGCAATAGAAAAAAAAAAATTTTTTTAATAATATTAAAAAATTGAAGTTTAATTTTTTTCCAAAAAAAAAATATAAGAAATACAGCTATATTTGTAAAGATTTGTTAATATTTCAGGAAAGAATTGAATAATTTATTTTGAGGGAGCTATTACAAGTTTTGGTGGGGTTAGCCACCCCAGCCCCCCCCCCCCCAGTTGCGCTTATGACTATACTATTAGTATATGTACACATTGTTTAGAATATTAAGACTCTTTTCTATGAATGAAATACCCAAGAGTCAAGACTACAGTATAAGTCCATATACCTAGTTGTTAGAATTTATTAAATATTAAATAATATGCATAAATTACAAATTTTGTTAAAACATTTTTAAACACTATACGTATAACACAAATACATTGTTATGATATTATAATTAATCAATACCTACAGGCTACAATATAATTAAGAATAAAATATAATAATTGGTAATTGCAATTTAATTAGCACGTAGTTCTATAATTAATAATTGTTATTGATTATACTTTATTTGTTTATTGCTTTTATCATTTATGCCGTACATTTATGCCGACAAAACAAAATAAAGCAACCATACGGACCACTAGCGCCCTACGCTACTGGTAGATATGTGTACCAGTCAACCGTAACATTTCTGGACCGCATAGTTGGCAGGCGATAGCTAACCCGTATATCTTAAACCGTGGTATAGTGGTACTTATCAATTATGGTAATTGATATCAGATATACTATCAGTATTAAATTATTATTAAAGTTATTTTATTCAATTTTAGACGGCAGCGTGAAATATTTTTAAATATAATATCGTTCAAATATCGATATTTCAACGATATATCGTGTGAACATTTTGATGCAACGATAATTATCGAAGTACGATATCGATATATCGATTTATTACTATCGATATCATCAAAATATCGATATACCGTTGACATCCCTACTTTCGGCCCTAATCACTGGTCGGTTATTGTACTCGCTGACCGCCGTACAGCGCACTCTCACTACTGTCCTGACGCACGTTTTCGAGCTCTGTCGTTATACCACTTCGGACCGCGTCTAGTCCATTATTCAATTTATTATAGTCGTTTCGTCTTCGTCATCTTTTCGAGAACACGCTTCAAAATCTCACAGCCATCTGCGTCCATTGCCGTTTGTTACGAAGAAGTCTGCCGTAGTTTCTATCAATCACCGTCACAGTCCTAAGGTAAATACACGCAAACGCGAGCGCGCCATTCGCGTAAACGATCGGTACACTCGACCCATCGTTTACGCATTTCTTTTTGGTTAGGTAGTTATGTGGTTTTAATAACAGCGCGTTTCGCGGCCCATATTATTATTATTTATTTATTTCTCGGAAACAAGAGTACTGGGCCCCACTGACTACTAGGACACTCGCTTCGCCCCCTCCCACCCTTGCCATCATGTGCGCCTCACCCCTCACCACTCCATCACAAACCACTACGGCTCTCTGATCTTCCGTTCCTCCCCACACCCAACGCTCACACTACGCCGCCCTACGTCACCCTGCACCACTCTGCGAATCCATTCCCCGGCACTCTGCGCCACCGCCGCCCCACGTTATCGCGTTAGCCATTCGGGTCATAGCATTATCAGTCGGCTGTGCGTTATCGTGTGGCCTGATCGAATGACACACGCATAGATAATATAAGAATGGATAGGACACGCTTATACCAGTTTCATATGGGACTGTGTGCTATTTTGGGGAAGAGAGAAAGACAATATGGGGCTTTTTTAAGGTTATGTCCAAAAACTGTTTACAATATTTGTCAATTTCAAATTTGTATTTTGATTGTTGTGCCTGAAAATGAAAATTGGGTTACTGAATTGCGCATATATTTTTGGGTCGTCATGTGGTTTTCTTAACAGCGCGTTTCGCAGCCCATATTATTATTATTTATTCATTCCTCGAAAACAAGAGTACTGGGCCCCACTGGCTACTAGGACACTCGTGTGGGGACCCAGGAGTCGTTGTCTATAACTTATACCAGAAACGTTGAGACTGTGCGTCGTCCCAGGGGCCTCGCAAGAGTTGTCTATGGGAGCCGCGTCAAAACACCGGAAACCTAAATTAATGTACCTAGGTCGTGTATAATTAATATAAATATCATATATATGATATTTATTTTATATAAATATTATTTGATCATTAGAGCGATTATGGAAACGATAATGAAACACATTACTAGAATATATTTTGAAGTTAAAAAGTTACCTCGTAATTCGGGTAAAGGTAATTCGAAAACATAAAAAGGACTCTTATAGTTCATATTATGTAGAAGCTGCCACTACAATCAATTTGTATTCTTAATAATAAGTCATCAAAATAAATGTCCGTTACAATATTTTATGTTGATGTATATTGTATCATTATTTCAGGTATAATGAGCACAGAACAGAATATTATGGTCTTTCGGCCAACCTGGGCCGAATTTCAAAATTTTAATAAATTTGTAAAATACATGGAATCCCAAGGTGCGCATAAAGCAGGCATTGCAAAAGTAAGTAATCTTATAAATGTTACACAATGTGAATCTTACACTGTTTATTTATTAAAAATTGTCAACATTGCTGGTATTTAATGTTTTAATAACATTTTTATTTAGGTTGTTCCACCGCGAGAATGGATTCCTAGGAGAAATTCATATTTAAGTGACGATATCATGAATATGAATATTCCAGCTCCACAGTACCAAGTAATACATATTTTAAACATGTGGCTAGCTTTTTTCGAGTTTAAACTATTAAGTGTAGGCAGTTTGCTGTTATCTTGACTACCGCCCGATTTTAAGTTCAGCTCTATACAATTCCCTTATTTTAACTACCACTAAACCAACTCGATTACCTACCATTTATATTGACTGTAAAATAAATATCTCTTCAGTAAATATCTTAAAATATCAACTGTGGTGATATATTGTTTTAGATATTAATTATATAGCTACCTCAAATATCATTATTTCAAACTACTACTGTGCTATGATTATGATATTGATTCATAACCAAATATTTTTCACAAAATGTAATGGACATAATTTATGCAATCCAACCATCCTCAAAACATAATTAAAGAAGACAAATCACTATTATTTGTATGGTATTATCTGCACCAAGCTTGGTGGTCGAGATACCGAAATTGATTTGAGACTGGCGGTAGTCGAAGTACCGAAAAACTAATTTTATTAATTATATTCTTTTAGAATGTCACAGGTAGACTGGGAGCTTACCAACAACTTAACATAATCAAACCAAATAATTCCATGACAGTGGAGGTATTTAAAAAACTGGCCGAGTCCCGAAAATATAAGACACCTAGTTTTGTTGATTATGCTGACCTCGAAAGAAAATATTGGAAAACCATTATGTACAATGGATGTCCATTGTATGGTGCAGATGTATCGGGATCCATTACAGATAAGGATGTAAATGTAAGTGTTCCTTGTATAGGAATATCATTAAATGTATACTATGTAATTTTAAAAACTACATTTTTTTTTTTTATACTAAGGTATGGAATATCAACAAACTAGGTACAATTTTGGACTTTGTTGACCGGGATTATGGATTAAGAATTGAGGGGGTTAATACGGCTTATCTTTATTTTGGCATGTGGAAAACATCATTTCCTTGGCATACTGAAGACATGGATCTATACAGTATAAACTATATTCATTACGGAAGTCCAAAGTCATGGTACATTTTTTTTCACATTTTTTTATAAGTGATTTTGTTGTATACATTCTTTTTTTTTTTAGGTACGCAATACCACCAGCACAGGGACGGCGTTTTGAAAGACTAGCTAGTTCATATTTTCCAGATGATTCTTCAACATGTTCATCATTTCTGAGACATAAAATGTATTTGATATCGCCTACAATATTAAAAACACATGGCATTCAATTCAATAAAGTAAAAGATTGTTAATATGAGATGTTTTAAAATATTATATTAATTTCAATGTATATTTTTAGATAACACAGGAGCCAGGAGAATTTATTATAACTTTTCCGTATGGATACCATGCCGGTTATAATAACGGATTCAACATTGCGGAGTCCACAAACTTTGCCTCACCCCGCTGGATAGAGTACGGGAAACGGTCGAAGCTCTGCAGTTGTCGAAATGACAACATTAAAATCGATATGACAACCTTTGTGAAACGCTTCCAGCCTGAAAGGTTTGATTTGTGGAGTAAAGGGAATGATGTTGGTTACCATCCAGAAGATCCTACCCGAGCGTTTGCAGCACCTTTGTAATTTTATTATGTGTGGTAGATTAAGTTTCTCTAAGACAAATTAGTTTTGGACCTAAGTATTTAAGTGTAAATACCCAGATGATTAATACTGAGAGCGTTATATCCAAAAGCCTTTCATAAATACGATATGTACAAATTTAAAATAATGAAATCAAAGGATCATGTTAGTACATTTTCCATAAAAATAATTGTAAATTATAATTTTATATTTTTAATATTAAGCATTTAGTTATATAATTGTAATTAAGTTGATTTTTTTTTATTTATTGTCACCTACCAATGTATTGTATACAAATATACTCTTTACTTTTAAAAATGTATAGAAAACAATGAACTTATTTCTTACAAGATATTTTATTATTAAAAATGTAGAATAATTTCATTTTCGCCCAATTAATCATACTCTCAACAAGTACATATGAGGTAGCATTTAGTCCAAATCACTTGACAAGACTATTATGATTCTGTTTAGATAAAAAAGTGGATTTTATTTTATTAACTTAAGAATACTCAGAATAATAAATAAGTATCAACTCAAATGTATTCAATTACACAAGTTTATATTAGTCATCACAGTGAATTCTAAACTTTGGTGACTAATAATAAACAATAATATACTTTAATATACTCGGTCTTTTACGCTCTTGGCCACACTTCTGTAATATATAGCAGAATTCTATAACGATATTGTAGTTGATTTGATTAACCTGTTGCCGTGTGCGCCTTCTTCATCGCCTGCACTATTTCCCTGTTGGTATTTATTGTAAATTGTGATGATTCATAAAGTTATGAATAATTGAATACATTTGAGTTTGTTACTTTAATAGTACAAACTTTATTTGTGATCGATTACAATTTATTTTTTCCTATAAGAGAACAAATTATGTTCACCATATTTATGAAAATATTTTTAAATGTAAACTTTTTTACAACACCAAGGCATATTAGGTGCATGTAATCTATGGGTACAGCAGATACTGGTTCAAAATTTGGGAACCTTTCCATGATTGTTTCCCCTGTATGATGCTCTTGGTCGGTTTTATTTAAAAACTCGGTATTTGTTCTTTTAATAAATTATATTTCTAGGAACCAAATTCTATTAATTATATATTCACCTCCTTGGATACATGTAGTGCAAGACGAATAACCAGAATGTCCATTAATATATAACACACTTGCTTTTGCAACTGCATCAAATAAAAACATAGTTATTTTGAACAATACAGATTTATCTTTAATATTTAAGCCTTGAGTTGTTAATATTACAGACTCGTCAACACATTCTTCAAGAAAATCATTAAAACTTGATGGCTTATCATTTCCATGATAGATACCGATTGGAAATGTATTAGGAGACATTTTAACATTATTAACTATACATAAAACATTTTAACATTGCGTGTAATAGTATTTCTAGGTGTATGTACAAATATCCTAGGATCTTTAAGAGTATTCTCTAGCCCAGGTATCAAGCATATAATTTTTAGTAACTCTCTTAAAGACAAATATGATATTTTACAAGGAACAGCCCAGAGTTTAAGTTTCTCAGTTATTTGTTGTGATAATAATAAATCATCTTGTATGTCACTAGAAATTGTGTAGCGAACAACAATGATGCTGTCTTCTGGTGGTGTATTGCAATAAGTATTTACATTTGTATTGGTTGTTATTTCTGAAATATTATTTGATGAACAGTGTACTCTAGGTTCAAATTGATGTTCAAATAACAAAATGTCATTAGATTGAGAGGCATGAACATTTGGTGGGAAATTACTATTATTCACTCCTGGGGCTGGTGGTTTTGACAAACTATTATTTTCAGTAGTGCCAATACTATATTTTGTTCTTAATAAGGCTAGATTATGTAAGTCATTTTTTATAATTCTATTTCTCTTCCATTTTAAAAACCCAGATTGTTTACTCATCTTTGGAAGTATACACTGATCATAAATAAATTGATACTTACTTAATATTAAGTAGATAATATATCTTATAACATATTCTTGATTCTTGAACAATTAATGTTGATTAAATACACCACTCACGTGTTCAGTCAAAACTGTATTTACATATAGTATAAAAAATCCATTCGTTACAGTGGAAAATTAACTGTCGAACACTATAATAATATATTATGTCAAACACATTTATTTGTAATTCGTTTACACATTAGAGTTATCTACAGTACTCTGCTACTCATGTGATCTTCAATAAACTACCCTCAACAATAGGGTTACTTAGGTTTTGTGTACTGTATAATAATATAACTATTTTAGACATTTAATAAAATTTATTATTTATTATTTATATTTAATTATTGTATACGTTGCTAAGTCGTGTTCGATTGTGTTGGTTTATGAACGCAGGTCATAAGTTTCTAGGACCTTTAAAATATAACTTAAAAAACTTTATTTATATCAGTCCAACAACCCGGTCCTGAAGACCAGTTTGTGTAGAGGGAAAAGCCAACTACTCTTTATAACTGGATAGGATTAGGTATAAAATTAATATTGACAGCCACTTGGTTTAACCAAGCAGGTGTGTTGCACTATTTTTGGTATTTTTTTAATTGTTAATACATATGAGATTTTTGTATCAAATTATCTAAAATGATAAAATTATTTTGTGTAATCTCATGCCATGTTTAATTATGTACAATTTTTTTTTGAAACTTTAAATTATTGTTTCCTTATGTTAAGATGTGCGTATACATGGTTGTATACTTACTCCATTGGTTAGTTATGTATTTGTATATGTGTGAGATCAAAATAAACAATTTTCTAATGTGCCAGTTTCTTTTTATGCAATGTAATGACTAGATTTTTTGAAAAATTATATAAAATGATCTCCGTTCAACATTGAATTAGTATTAACTATTAAAATATACTATTATAGAACTTAAAAATATTTAGAAAAGATTTCCAATATTTTTAGTATAATTATGTGAATTTCATTATCTAAAACTAATATTTTTTTCTCAATAAAGTAATCATTACTTAAAACAAAAAAAACTATAACTAGGCCGTTCTTAAATCGAGTTGGGGAAGAGAATTATTCGTATATTTCTTAATTGGTATGTGTTTAAATTTAATTCTTATCAATGGGAATATATATATATATTTTATTGGGATAGTAAAAAATTCTTTGTTATATTATTAGCAGTTAAACATTATTGTTATATGATTCAAATTATTTTATTCATGTTCATAAATCTCTGTACACATAATATATAAAATATATATATGTATATACTTTTTTATGTTTATGTGTATAATGTAATTTAAATTGCTATAATAAATTATAATTATAATTATTATGGACATCTTGTATTGTTTTATTCTATACGTTTTAGTGGTATGCTTAATAAACGGTATGTTTGTTATATGAGTGACTCAAATTATGAAGAATCAAAACATTTTTAAAATGTTTGACATTTGGACACGTTGAACCCTTTTGAAATGGACATTTTTAAATTCCATAGCCGTCATAATTCTCAATAAAATTATTCTTCAATTTATCTAAAAGTCATTGTTCATTTTTACCTATCTGGGATTTCAAATTTCAAATTAGCTTTTTCATCATAATTATAATAATCATAATGTGTATTCTTTATTTCCTAAATATTTAAATGTAAAATCATTTTTTTTATAAAATCATATTCTCCATATTGAATATGTGAATATTCCATAATAAAAAGTGGAACAAATCAGAATATTTTATATAGTTCTATCTAGACTTGCTATTTTGCTAAAGTGTTTAACATTATCTTGACTCATTAGTAATAATTTCATAGAATTCAATAATTTACTTAATAAATATTTGCATGTATAATTTTTTGTTGGTTTGTGTTAATAAAATTATAGAATTTATAACTATTAGATTTTAAAACTTTAATGCAGTAATATTTTACAAGTTTATTATACAAAAGCATCTATTTTAAGGGCTTATGAATGCCTTATAATTATTTTCTACTAATTTGTTCAAACATTGGTCGCATTTAATAGTGTAACAAATATAGAAACCAATACAATGTAATGTAGAAAACGATTGAACTCATTTAAACCTGTAGCATGGACTAAAGTTCTGCAAATCTAAAATGGTAGCCATAATCATATTGTATCAAAAGTATATAACTTGTTGCAAATAAAAGAATTTCGAGTGTTTTAAACAATTAATTGGTACCTATAATATTGATTTAACTTTTAAAGACTTGTAGACTGCAGTTATATTTTACAATGTTATTTGCACAAAACCAACTATGTTTAACCAATTTGAGCATATAAATTCTTTAACATACCTATTTTTTAAGTAATTTGTTTAAATATTAGTCTCATTTAATAATGTAATAAATATAGCAAAATAGTAAATATTCATATAATTTATTATTCAATTGAATAATTTATACTCTTGTACGAATAATGTTCATTAAGTTTAAATTAGGTATGAAGTATGTTTTTATTAGCTATTTAAAACTGCTGACTTTCATAAACTCTACATTTCTTTAGATACCTACCTATATTGGATATTAACGAATAATGAATTTGCTTTTATATTTATTTTACTCTGCATAAAATCTCGATTCCTTGCTAATTTTAATATACTAATATTTATTTAATGGTTCAACAATTATTCGTCTTACACATTTCAAATCTATAAATTTATTAATACTAAATTAAAAGTTTTAAAATTGCTCTAAATCCAGACGGAAAATGCTTCTAAAAAATGTTCAATCCCGGTCTAAAACCTAACCTTATTCACCACTCAGAATATATTACGATGATTTTTTACTGATGCAATTGACATATTTAAAATACCTGATAATTATGCTTGATGACGTGATTGGGACTTTGATGTTGTTATAATTAATTTAAAAACTCATATTATAAAATTTATAACAATACAAAACTTTATTTTGCATATTATAAGGTTTTTAATCATTAGAGCAAAAAAATTTCATAAAAATGTACTTTAAATTGCTTACACAAATGTGATGTATTTTACCAATGTTGTGTAAATATTGTGCGACTCCCATGTGATGATGGCATGCGCTCCATGCCATAGATGTTAATCCCTCCTATCGGTCTATTGTTTTTTTTTGTTCAAAAGCATTGGAGCCATAGGTATAATTATTTCAAAAATGAAAAACTGATAATACATTAATAATTATTAAATACATTTTCCAATAAATTCTGTCAAAACTGTCTTGTTCTACTGTTCTAGTGTATACATATTTGCTCATATTTGTATGCGTATATGTTTGTGTTTAAAACTTTTAAGTCTCTAAGTCTAGCGACTACCATTAGTCTTTAATAACTTTTAATTTTTAATTAATGTAACAACATCCAAGCCCTAATTAGGTTAGGATTAGATAATGTAAAGTATGATCAATGTTCATTTAAGTTTTATTAATTTATCTAGGGTTGTGGAAATGTTAGGTGTTAAATTTTTTTATTAGTTATGACCTTACCCAAATCCTGCAAAAATTTGCACTATGGAAATTTGTTCATACTCTAGTAAAATTATTGATAACTAATGTGTTTATTGCCTTTGATAATTTAATATTGAATTGATGTCCATTATTTAGTCTATTCACACACAAGATAGTTTTGATATAAAATGCAAATTATACATTATACAAAAAATATATCCCAGGATACCAAATAATTATACATGGTAAGTCGGGTAGGCACTATGAACAATGGGCTCTGGGCCTATAGCCCTGCAAACAGATTAACAATACAGGACTCACTTCATCGATTCACAAAAAGTTGATAGTGTTTTATCAAATAAGGGAGGAAGTTAAAATTATCAAAATTGTAACACAGTGTAAAATAGTAAAACCTAGAGAGTTTTAAAAAAAAAATATTTTTAAATTCCTAATACTTCCCGAAATATTAACTAGTTCACGATAAAAAAATCACCCTGTATAAGTTATAGCTTAAAATTAATCTAAATATTTTGAAAATCTCCTTGCGTATATAAAATGTATGATATATGTAAAGTTTTTGAGTGAATTCAAATAATGTTTTTAAATAATAACACATTTATAGGTAGAAAAAAAATATTAGCTATGAGAAGAAATTGTTTAATTAATAGTACTCTAAAATCTTGATTTAACAAATAATTGGTAATTTTTGGAAATCGGGTACATTTACTGCTTAAAAATAACTAATTTAAAATGTATAGTTGTAAAATATAATGTTAACAAATTGTGACATACATTTAGTAAAAAATTATTTATATAAGTAACTGTTTGTTTAAAATTACTATACACCACCACATATGTTCACTTAAAAATATAAAAAAATCATACAAAAAAAAATCAATAATTTATTTACTCAAGTATTTTAATTATACCTTATTTTTTAATATTTATATTATAATTTTCAATATTTTTTGCTTAATACCTTTATATTATATGTATATTATAATAATATATCCACGAAATAAAATATTACGTTTCCTAATAATATTTTAACAATATGTAAATAATAATAATTATTATTAGAAGTAGATTTTACAAGTTTAATTAATATAGGTGGATACAATACTTATTTAAAAGATTATAAAATAAAATATTTCGAATGATCGATACATCTAATATAATAAATTATTATTAAACAAATAGTTAATGAATGTAGGTACCTAATCAGTAATCTTTTAAAAGATTATCGTATATATCGTATTATTGTGATATAAAACAAAACAAAATTATCGTTCATTTTTTAATATTATTTGTTATATATAAATTTTTTTACTGAAAAGTAATATTATATTATGAGTATAATAATATTTTTGTAATTAAATATAAATAATGTAATAATTACGCTAATTACGTTTTAGAAATATCATGTGGTTGTCAGTAATATTGTAGTCTAGAGGTTATTTTTCCTTGGGTCGGGGATTTTTCTTCAGGGGATTTTTATTCCGCTATTACCTATCTGTATGTTATAGTTAAGTGCACAGTTATACTGTGGAACTTTGTGTAATAATCTTACCAAATACAAAATAATTTATATCATACCTATACAATTTGTTTCCTTAAAACAAATACAAGCATAAAGCTTATAATATTTACCATATTTCTCATAGGCAATAGAAAAAAAAAAATTTTTTTAATAATATTAAAAAATTGAAGTTTAATTTTTTTCCAAAAAAAAAATATAAGAAATACAGCTATATTTTTAAAGATTTGTTAATATTTTAGGAAAGAATTGAATAATTTATTTTGAGGGAGCTATTACAAGTTTTGGTGGGGTTAGCCACCCCAGCCCCCCCCCCCCCAGTTGCGCTTATGACTATACTATTAGTATATGTACACATTGTTTAGAATATTAAGAGTCTTTTCTATGAATGAAATACCCAAGAGTCAAGACTACAGTATAAGTCCATATACCTAGTTGTTAGAATTTATTAAATATTAAATAATATGCATAAATTACAAATTTTGTTAAAACATTTTTAAACACTATACGTATAACACAAATACATTGTTATGATATTATAATTAATCAATACCTACAGGCTACAATATAATTAAGAATAAAATATAATAATTGGTAATTGCAATTTAATTAGCACGTAGTTCTATAATTAATAATTGTTATTGATTATACTTTATTTGCTTATTGCTTTTATCATTTATGCCGTACATTTATGCCGACAAAACAAAATAAAGCAACCATACGGACCACTAGCGCCCTACGCTACTGGTAGATATGTGTACCAGTCAACCGTAACATTTCTGGACCGCATAGTTGGCAGGCGATAGCTAACCCGTATATCTTAAACCGTGGTATAGTGGTACTTATCAATTATGGTAATTGATATCAGATATACTATCAGTATTAAATTATTATTAAAGTTATTTTATTCAATTTTAGACGGCAGCGTGAAATATTTTTAAATATAATATCGTTCAAATATCGATATTTCAACGATATATCGTGTGAACATTTTGATGCAACGATAATTATCGAAGTACGATATCGATATATCGATTTATTACTATCGATATCATCAAAATATCGATATACCGTTGACATCCCTACTTTCGGCCCTAATCACTGGTCGGTTATTGTACTCGCTGACCGCCGTACAGCGCACTCTCACTACTGTCCTGACGCACGTTTTCGAGCTCTGTCGTTATACCACTTCGGACCGCGTCTAGTCCATTAATCAATTTATTATAGTCGTTTCGTCTTCGTCATCTTTTCGAGAACACGCTTCAAAATCTCACAGCCATCTGCGTCCATTGCCGTTTGTTACGAAGAAGTCTGCCGTAGTTTCTATCAATCACCGTCACAGTCCTAAGGTAAATACACGCAAACGCGAGCGCGCCATTCGCGTAAACGATCGGTACACTCGACCCATCGTTTACGCATTTCTTTTTGGTTAGGTAGTTATGTGGTTTTAATAACAGCGCGTTTCGCGGCCCATATTATTATTATTTATTTATTTCTCGGAAACAAGAGTACTGGGCCCCACTGACTACTAGGACACTCGCTTCGCCCCCTCCCACCCTTGCCATCATGTGCGCCTCACCCCTCACCACTCCATCACAAACCACTACGGCTCTCTGATCTTCCGTTCCTCCCCACACCCAACGCTCACACTACGCCGCCCTACGTCACCCTGCACCACTCTGCGAATCCATTCCCCGGCACTCTGCGCCACCGCCGCCCCACGTTATCGCGTTAGCCATTCGGGTCATAGCATTATCAGTCGGCTGTGCGTTATCGTGTGGCCTGATCGAATGACACACGCATAGATAATATAAGAATGGATAGGACACGCTTATACCAGTTTCATATGGGACTGTGTGCTATTTTGGGGAAGAGAGAAAGACAATATGGGGCTTTTTTAAGGTTATGTCCAAAAACTGTTTACAATATTTGTCAATTTCAAATTTGTATTTTGATTGTTGTGCCTGAAAATGAAAATTGGGTTACTGAATTGCGCATATATTTTTGGGTCGTCATGTGGTTTTCTTAACAGCGCGTTTCGCAGCCCATATTATTATTATTTATTCATTCCTCGAAAACAAGAGTACTGGGCCCCACTGGCTACTAGGACACTCGCTTCGCCCCCTCCCACCCTTGCCATCATGTGCGCCTCACCCCTCACCACTCCATCACAAACCACTACGGCTCTCTGATCTTCCGTTCCTCCCCACACCCAACGCTCACACTACGCCGCCCTACGTCACCCTGCACCACTCTGCGAATCCATTCCCCGGCACTCTGCGCCACCGCCGCCCCACGTTATCGCGTTAGCCATTCGGGTCATAGCATTATCAGTCGGCTGTGCGTTATCGTGTGGCCTGATCGAATGACACACGCATAGATAATATAAGAATGGATAGGACACGCTTATACCAGTTTCATATGGGACTGTGTGCTATTTTGGGGAAGAGAGAAAGACAATATGGGGCTTTTTTAAGGTTATGTCCAAAAACTGTTTACAATATTTGTCAATTTCAAATTTGTATTTTGATTGTTGTGCCTGAAAATGAAAATTGGGTTACTGAATTGCGCATATATTTTTGGGTCGTCATGTGGTTTTCTTAACAGCGCGTTTCGCAGCCCATATTATTATTATTTATTCATTCCTCGAAAACAAGAGTACTGGGCCCCACTGGCTACTAGGACACTCGCTTCGCCCCCTCCCACCCTTGCCATCATGTGCGCCTCACCCCTCACCACTCCATCACAAACCACTACGGCTCTCTGATCTTCCGTTCCTCCCCACACCCAACGCTCACACTACGCCGCCCTACGTCACCCTGCACCACTCTGCGAATCCATTCCCCGGCACTCTGCGCCACCGCCGCCCCACGTTATCGCGTTAGCCATTCGGGTCATAGCATTATCAGTCGGCTGTGCGTTATCGTGTGGCCTGATCGAATGACACACGCATAGATAATATAAGAATGGATAGGACACGCTTATACCAGTTTCATATGGGACTGTGTGCTATTTTGGGGAAGAGAGAAAGACAATATGGGGCTTTTTTAAGGTTATGTCCAAAAACTGTTTACAATATTTGTCAATTTCAAATTTGTATTTTGATTGTTGTGCCTGAAAATGAAAATTGGGTTACTGAATTGCGCATATATTTTTGGGTCGTCATGTGGTTTTCTTTACAGCGCGTTTCGCAGCCCATATTATTATTATTTATTCATTCCTCGAAAACAAGAGTACTGGGCCCCACTGGCTACTAGGACACTCGTGTGGGGACCCAGGAGTCGTTGTCTATAACTTATACCAGAAACGTTGAGACTGTGCGTCGTCCCAGGGGCCTCGCAAGAGTTGTCTATGGGAGCCGCGTCAAAACACCGGAAACCTAAATTAATGTACCTAGGTCGTGTATAATTAATATAAATATCATATATATGATATTTATTTTATATAAATATTATTTGATCATTAGAGCGATTATGGAAACGATAATGAAACACATTACTAGAATATATTTTGAAGTTAAAAAGTTACCTCGTAATTCGGGTAAAGGTAATTCGAAAACATAAAAAGGACTCTTATAGTTCATATTATGTAGAAGCTGCCACTACAATCAATTTGTATTCTTAATAATAAGTCATCAAAATAAATGTCCGTTACAATATTTTATGTTGATGTATATTGTATCATTATTTCAGGTATAATGAGCACAGAACAGAATATTATGGTCTTTCGGCCAACCTGGGCCGAATTTCAAAATTTTAATAAATTTGTAAAATACATGGAATCCCAAGGTGCGCATAAAGCAGGCATTGCAAAAGTAAGTAATCTTATAAATGTTACACAATGTGAATCTTACACTGTTTATTTATTAAAAATTGTCAACATTGCTGGTATTTAATGTTTTAATAACATTTTTATTTAGGTTGTTCCACCGCGAGAATGGATTCCTAGGAGAAATTCATATTTAAGTGACGATATCATGAATATGAATATTCCAGCTCCACAGTACCAAGTAATACATATTTTAAACATGTGGCTAGCTTTTTTCGAGTTTAAACTATTAAGTGTAGGCAGTTTGCTGTTATCTTGACTACCGCCCGATTTTAAGTTCAGCTCTATACAATTCCCTTATTTTAACTACCACTAAACCAACTCGATTACCTACCATTTATATTGACTGTAAAATAAATATCTCTTCAGTAAATATCTTAAAATATCAACTGTGGTGATATATTGTTTTAGATATTAATTATATAGCTACCTCAAATATCATTATTTCAAACTACTACTGTGCTATGATTATGATATTGATTCATAACCAAATATTTTTCACAAAATGTAATGGACATAATTTATGCAATCCAACCATCCTCAAAACATAATTAAAGAAGACAAATCACTATTATTTGTATGGTATTATCTGCACCAAGCTTGGTGGTCGAGATACCGAAATTGATTTGAGACTGGCGGTAGTCGAAGTACCGAAAAACTAATTTTATTAATTATATTCTTTTAGAATGTCACAGGTAGACTGGGAGCTTACCAACAACTTAACATAATCAAACCAAATAATTCCATGACAGTGGAGGTATTTAAAAAACTGGCCGAGTCCCGAAAATATAAGACACCTAGTTTTGTTGATTATGCTGACCTCGAAAGAAAATATTGGAAAACCATTATGTACAATGGATGTCCATTGTATGGTGCAGATGTATCGGGATCCATTACAGATAAGGATGTAAATGTAAGTGTTCCTTGTATAGGAATATCATTAAATGTATACTATGTAATTTTAAAAACTACATTTTTTTTTTTTATACTAAGGTATGGAATATCAACAAACTAGGTACAATTTTGGACTTTGTTGACCGGGATTATGGATTAAGAATTGAGGGGGTTAATACGGCTTATCTTTATTTTGGCATGTGGAAAACATCATTTCCTTGGCATACTGAAGACATGGATCTATACAGTATAAACTATATTCATTACGGAAGTCCAAAGTCATGGTACATTTTTTTTCACATTTTTTTATAAGTGATTTTGTTGTATACATTCTTTTTTTTTTTAGGTACGCAATACCACCAGCACAGGGACGGCGTTTTGAAAGACTAGCTAGTTCATATTTTCCAGATGATTCTTCAACATGTTCATCATTTCTGAGACATAAAATGTATTTGATATCGCCTACAATATTAAAAACACATGGCATTCAATTCAATAAAGTAAAAGATTGTTAATATGAGATGTTTTAAAATATTATATTAATTTCAATGTATATTTTTAGATAACACAGGAGCCAGGAGAATTTATTATAACTTTTCCGTATGGATACCATGCCGGTTATAATAACGGATTCAACATTGCGGAGTCCACAAACTTTGCCTCACCCCGCTAGATAGAGTACGGGAAACGGTCGAAGCTCTGCAGTTGTCGAAATGACAACATTAAAATCGATATGACAACCTTTGTGAAACGCTTCCAGCCTGAAAGGTTTGATTTGTGGAGTAAAGGGAATGATGTTGGTTACCATCCAGAAGATCCTACCCGAGCGTTTGCAGCACCTTTGTAATTTTATTATGTGTGGTAGATTAAGTTTCTCTAAGACAAATTAGTTTTGGACCTAAGTATTTAAGTGTAAATACCCAGATGATTAATACTGAGAGCGTTATATCCAAAAGCCTTTCATAAATACGATATGTACAAATTTAAAATAATGAAATCAAAGGATCATGTTAGTACATTTTCCATAAAAATAATTGTAAATTATAATTTTATATTTTTAATATTAAGCATTTAGTTATATAATTGTAATTAAGTTGATTTTTTTTTATTTATTGTCACCTACCAATGTATTGTATACAAATATACTCTTTACTTTTAAAAATGTATAGAAAACAATGAACTTATTTCTTACAAGATATTTTATTATTAAAAATGTAGAATAATTTCATTTTCGCCCAATTAATCATACTCTTAACAAGTACATATGAGGTAGCATTTAGTCCAAATCACTTGACAAGACTATTATGATTCTGTTTAGATAAAAAAGTGGATTTTATTTTATTAACTTAAGAATACTCAGAATAATAAATAAGTATCAATTCAAATGTATTCAATTACACAAGTTTATATTAGTCATCACAGTGAATTCTAAACTTTGGTGACTAATAATAAACAATAATATACTTTAATATACTCGGTCTTTTACGCTCTTGGCCACACTTCTGTTATATATAGCAGAATTCTATAACGATATTGTAGTTGATTTGATTAACCTGTTGCCGTGTGCGCCTTCTTCATCGCCTGCACTATTTCCCTGTTGGTATTTATTGTAAATTGTGATGATTCATAAAGTTATGAATAATTGAATACATTTGAGTTTGTTACTTTAATAGTACAAACTTTATTTGTGATCGATTACAATTTATTTTTTCCTATAAGAGAACAAATTATGTTCACCATATTTATGAAAATATTTTTAAATGTAAACTTTTTTACAACACCAAGGCATATTAGGTGCATGTAATCTATGGGTACAGCAGATACTGGTTCAAAATTTGGGAACCTTTCCATGATTGTTTCCCCTGTATGATGCTCTTGGTCGGTTTTATTTAAAAACTCGGTATTTGTTCTTTTAATAAATTATATTTCTAGGAACCAAATTCTATTAATTATATATTCACCTCCTTGGATACATGTAGTGCAAGACGAATAACCAGAATGTCCATTAATATATAACACACTTGCTTTTGCAACTGCATCAAATAAAAACATAGTTATTTTGAACAATACAGATTTATCTTTAATATTTAAGCCTTGAGTTGTTAATATTACAGACTCGTCAACACATTCTTCAAGAAAATCATTAAAACTTGATGGCTTATCATTTCCATGATAGATACCGATTGGAAATGTATTAGGAGACATTTTAACATTATTAACTATACATAAAACATTTTAACATTGCGTGTAATAGTATTTCTAGGTGTATGTACAAATATCCTAGGATCTTTAAGAGTATTCTCTAGCCCAGGTATCAAGCATATAATTTTTAGTAACTCTCTTAAAGACAAATATGATATTTTACAAGGAACAGCCCAGAGTTTAAGTTTCTCAGTTATTTGTTGTGATAATAATAAATCATCTTGTATGTCACTAGAAATTGTGTAGCGAACAACAATGATGCTGTCTTCTGGTGGTGTATTGCAATAAGTATTTACATTTGTATTGGTTGTTATTTCTGAAATATTATTTGATGAACAGTGTACTCTAGGTTCAAATTGATGTTCAAATAACAAAATGTCATTAGATTGAGAGGCATGAACATTTGGTGGGAAATTACTATTATTCACTCCTGGGGCTGGTGGTTTTGACAAACTATTATTTTCAGTAGTGACAATACTATTTTTTGTTCTTAATAAGGCTAGATTATGTAAGTCATTTTTTATAATTCTATTTCTCTTCCATTTTAAAAACCCAGATTGTTTACTCATCTTTGGAAGTATACACTGATCATAAATAAATTGATACTTACTTAATATTAAGTAGATAATATATCTTATAACATATTCTTGATTCTTGAACAATTAATGTTGATTAAATACACCACTCACGTGTTCAGTCAAAACTGTATTTACATATAGTATAAAAAATCCATTCGTTACAGTGGAAAATTAATTGTCGAACACTATAATAATATATTATGTCAAACACATTTATTTGTAATTCGTTTACACATTAGAGTTATCTACAGTACTCTGCTACTCATGTGATCTTCAATAAACTACCCTCAACAATAGGGTTACTTAGGTTTTGTGTACTGTATAATAATATAACTATTTTAGACATTTAATAAAATTTATTATTTATTATTTATATTTAATTATTGTATACGTTGCTAAGTCGTGTTCGATTGTGTTGGTTTATGAACGCAGGTCATAAGTTTCTAGGACCTTTAAAATATAACTTAAAAAACTTTATTTATATCAGTCCAACAACCCGGTCCTGAAGACCAGTTTGTGTAGAGGGAAAAGCCAACTACTCCTTATAACTGGATAGGATTAGGTATAAAATTAATATTGACAGCCACTTGGTTTAACCAAGCAGGTGTGTTGCACTATTTTTGGTATTTTTTTAATTGTTAATACATATGAGATTTTTGTATCAAATTATCTAAAATGATAAAATTATTTTGTGTAATCTCATGCCATGTTTAATTATGTACAATTTTTTTTTGAAACTTTAAATTATTGTTTCCTTATGTTAAGATGTGCGTATTCATGGTTGTATACTTACTCCATTGGTTAGTTATGTATTTGTATATGTGTGAAATCAAAATAAACAATTTTCTAATGTGCCAGTTTCTTTTTATGCAATGTAATGACTAGATTTTTTGAAAAATTATATAAAATGATCTCCGTTCAACATTGAATTAGTATTAACTATTAAAATATACTATTATAGAACTTAAAAATATTTAGAAAAGATTTCCAATATTTTTAGTATAATTATGTGAATTTCATTATCTAAAAGTAATATTTTTTTCTCAATAAAGTAATCATTACTTAAAACAAAAAAAATTATAACTAGGCCGTTCTTAAATCGAGTTGGGGAAGAGAATTATTCGTATATTTCTTAATTGGTATGTGTTTAAATTTAATTCTTATCAATGGGAATATATATATATATTTTATTGGGATAGTAAAAAATTCTTTGTTATATTATTAGCAGTTAAACATTATTGTTATATGATTCAAATTATTTTATTCATGTTCATAAATCTCTGTACACATAATATATAAAATATATATATGTATATACTTTTTTATGTTTATGTGTATAATGTAATTTAAATTGCTATAATAAATTATAATTATAATTATTATGGACATCTTGTATTGTTTTATTCTATACGTTTTAGTGGTATGCTTAATAAACGGTATGTTTGTTATATGAGTGACTCAAATTATGAAGAATCAAAACATTTTTAAAATTTTTGACATTTGGACACGTTGAACCCTTTTGAAATGGACATTTTTAAATTCCATAGCCGTCATAATTCTCCAATTTCGCCAACTACTCCTTATAACTGGATAGGATTAGGTATACAATTAATATTGACAGCCACTTGGTTTAACCAAGCAGGTGTGTTGCACTATTTTTGGAATTTTTTTAATTGTTAATACATATGAGATTTTTGTAACAAATTATCTAAAATTTGATGCATTTTTACTTCTCTTAACGGACAGATATTTTAAAAAAAATTTTATGAACAACTCATTATTGTTAAACGAATACATTAATCACTCTGAATCTAGTAGTATAATATTCTAATTAGAATAAAATACAAATTCAGTCGATTATTATACAAATGTAAAATTTAATCTTGATTACCTAATTATTTTTTTGTTATTTTTATTTTTAAAAATGTAAAAATATGTATAAAATATGAACATGTTTATATTTTTTTAATGATTGTTTGGCACACCTACTAATAGTCCATAACATCCCAGTTGAAAATCGCTAATAATGATTGTTATCATAACCTAACCTATGTAATAATTAAAAACATTTATATAATTGTATTTATTTTTTTTATCTTATTACATAATTTTAGGTAGAAAATCTGGTAAAGGTTACTTTGTGTACAAAGCTGATAACAAAAGTAGACCAGAAAATAATAAAGCTATCAGTTTGTTAGAAAATTTCATGCTTCAACCGCTAGATGGACAATCTGTTGAAAATCAATAACTCTACGTATTGTATCCAGATTTATAAATGAGGTACCTAGTTTTATGTTTGGATGAATCAATTCTGAATAGCCTGGTGAATATTTATATATATATATATAGACATAAACTACGATTCTGTTATATTTTATATATTTTTTGGAACCAATTCAATTTAATTGGTAAAATTTCATCGACTTTTCATCACAAAATACATTGTAAACTATATATTATTAATTAATACTTTGGCATATACTTTTTTCCCCATGAATACGTCAGTAATTAAAAACTGTGTTTAACAAAAGTTCTAATAAATTTCTTAATAACTAAGTAATTTTCCTGTTTCTTGATAAAATATGTCCAGTGTGATTAAATAGTTTTTACTTAGAATTATGTATATAAATATTATTATTATACCATCAGCCATCAATAAATTTTATTTGGGATCAAGTTTACGATTTTCATTTTTAAACCAGCGTTTTTATTATCCTGTGTTCATATTTTGTTCTACATTTGCAAAGAAAATTTATTTGATTGAATTTTATGAGATAAAAATTTTAAAAATATTTTTTTAATGTTTTCTTTATTTTCTATCTTAAATAAATGTTGAACCCATATACTGCTTTAAAATAAATTGAGTGGTAAGAGGTCTATGGTTTTTAACTTCTGTATGTGTTCATACACTATTAATAATTTACAACGTATAAAATATTTTAGAAAAATAAAATTATTAGAAAATTCCAAAATAAGTATTTTATAATGTATTTTATTATTATTTATGTTGCAATCAAATGTTTCATACTGAAGGTGATATTGGTGCTGTGTTTGGTCTTGGATTTTCTCCGTTTTCTGGTGGTCCATTAAGATGGGTTGAATGCTATGTTGCTGATAAGCTCGTGTCAAAAATGCAAACATTCCAAAACGATTATGGTCTACCATTTAAAAGTTGTCACTTATTGTGAGATCACACTTAGGTTAAATCCAAAAAGTTTTATTCATCCTAAGTGAAGAGCAACTATATATTAAATATTAATTCTTAATAACTCAAAAATTGATTTGGTATTCTAAAGTTTTACTTAAAATCTTAAAAATAAATACCCTAAGAGATTATGGATTACGTATGTACTCGTGTGCTAGTGATTTTCTTAAATTGTTGGTGATTTCAAGTGTTAAAATATCTCAGTGATTATTATATATATTTTATTATTTTATCGATTTCAAGTTTTGTTTGAGTAATGCCTATATTCAAAATATTTTTTCAAAAATGTGTACTTTATATTTTTATTTTGTTACATTGATTATAAAACAGCATGTTGTAAGTACTTGCTATCTTTATTTTGTGTACATAAAGAATTTTTAGAAGAAACTAAATTGAATATTTAAAGGTTTTTAGT